>NC_143505.1:23082803-23385833 GCF_051622355.1 Phaseolus vulgaris | reverse complement strand
AAAATGCGGATACACAGGCACGTCAGTGCGTGTGTTCCCGCTAGTTATTTATAAAAGTAATATATATTTTTTAATGTGATAAAAATGTAAATATGGATGGGTTTTCTATACATATATAGTAGCTAACAATAATGTTGTTTTTGTATCCGGGTGATTACTGTTCACCCGGATTGAAAAGGAAATAAATCTGATGTTTGTATCTGGGAGTTAGCGGGGATTAGGGGGCGAAGAAAAGCGAAGAATTGGTAAAAGGCTTTCCTGATGAGATGAGAAGATTTGGAGTGAAACTTTCTCATTTTACCAAATTACCCATCCGTTCACCTAACCTATGTGCCATAGCTGCCTATGCCTGTGCCAATGCAGCTCCAATATTCTCTCCATTCTCATGCATGAGATTCCCTGCATAAACACAGCACAAACACAGCACAAATAAACAGGGATTCGTACATTGTTTGGTGGATAAATTCAAGTGTGTGGGTGATGAATAAATGAGAGGGATGATAAATATGGAAGAGGAGTGGAGGTGGGTTATTTGTTTTGAGTTGAGAGAGTACCCTTAGAAGCGGTCGGAGGTGCTCGTCGGAGGTACGCGGTGGATGTGCGCGGTTGTCGGAGGTTCACAACCGTTGGAAGTGAGCGGTTGTCGGAGGTTCATAAGTGTTGGAGGTGTGCGGTTGTCGGAGGTGCAAGGTGTGGGTGGGGTTCCGTAGGCGGCGTTGTTGGTGATCGTTGGACGTGGACGGTTTCGCCGCTGGTGGTGGGTGGTGGTTCCGCTGGTGGTGCTCGGTGGTCGTTGGTGGTTCGCGGTGGCATCGCTTTCTCTAGGTTTCTGGAGGTAAGTTTCATACATAGATTTGGAATTTGGAGAATAAAATCTGAGAATGAAATGTGGAGGGAAGGAATTTGTAATTTATTTTATTTATGTTAATAGAATTAATAGAATGTTGCTGTCTTTTGAGTTTTCAAAGTTTTTTCTTAATCACATTGATGAGTATATTGATGAGAATTAATGAGCATTAATGAAATTTCATTAATGAAAGTTTGAATGAGTTTTCTGGTAGTTAAAACAAACTTATTAATATTTAAATTATTTTTTATATTTATTTTTTTCTAAAAATAAAGTAAAAAAATTTATAAATATCAGTTTAAATTTATAAAATAATTATAAGTATACAAAATATTTAAATATTTAAATTTTCCTAAAATCAAGTAAAAAACTTTATAAATATTATTTTGAACAGGCTTTAAAATAATTATAAGTATACAAAATATTTTAAAATACTACTTTATAGATAGTTTACATATAATATTTATTTTTTTCCAAAATCAACTAAAAGACTTTATAAATTTTATTTTGAATTTATAAAATAATTATAAGTATATAAAGTATTTAAATATTTTAAAATATTACTTTATAGATAGTCTACATATAAGATTTTATTTTTTCTAAAATCAAGTAAAAGAATTTTATAAATATTATTCTGAATTTATAAAATAATTATAAGTATACAAAGTATTTAAATATTTTAAAATATTACTTTATAGATAGTCTACATATAAGATTTTATTTTTTCTAAAATCAAGTAAAAGAATTTTATAACGAATTTATAAAATAATTATAAGTATACAAAGTATTTAAATATTTTAAAATATTACTTTATAGATAGTCTACATATAAGATTTTATTTTTTCTAAAATCAAGAATTTTATAAATATTATTCTGAATTTATAATACAACTATAACTATACCACTTTCCAGAGTTTATATAATATTTATTTTTTTCTAAAATCAAGTAAAAAAAATTTTATAAATATTATTTTGAATTTGTAATACAACTATAACTATAATACTTTACAGAGTTTATATATAATATTTTAATTTTTTTTTAAAGTAAAAAAAAATTGAGTATTATTATTTCTCTAAAATGTGGTATACTGATTCGGTATACTCAAAAGACACCGTTGGTACAAAATGGACGATCTAACAAGGATTACATTTCAGTAAATTTCGACTTACTGATCTAGTTTTTTATGGAATCGATCCCCCCCTTTTGACTGTACAAGAATATGTGGAGTTCAAGATGTCTGGAAGCACAGGAGAACGTTCTTTTGCTGATATTATTACCAGTATCCGATACTGGATTATTCATAGCATTACTATACCCTCCTTATTCATTGCAGGTTGGTTATTTGTCAGTACGGGTCTAGCTTACGATGTATTTGGAAGTCCCCGCCCAAACGAGTATTTTACAGAGAACCGACAAGGAATTCCTTTAATAACTGGCCGTTTTGATCCTTTGGAACAACTTGATGAATTTAGTAGATCTTTTTCTTTAGACCTAATAGTTAAACTTATATGATTGTCAAGGATTTGTGACCATGGATAACCATAACCATTGGTCTATGTATTTCGAAAATGTCGAGATGTCTAGCACGAATGACATGAATCCCGATGTAGTTGGTGTTGATTTCACACTAGTTTCACAAATACAAGAGCAAATTAATTTGCGGACACAAGTAGCAGCAATGACAATTCTTTGCATGATTGGATATGGATTGAACGTATTGCGTGTGTTAACCGAGACAAATAATCCTATACTGGAGTTTATTCCACAAAAAGAGCGTCGTCGACAAGAATTGATGTCGTACTTGGTCCATACTGAAAGATGTCGTGACATTATTCGCATGAGTCCGGAAGCATTTATTAATTTATGTCAACGAATAAGAGGAACGGATATGGTTAAAGATGCATTTCGATCTACAGTTGAAGAACAAGTGGCTAAATTTTTACACATCATTGGTCATAACGTCAAGAATCGAAGTGTTTCGTTCTTCTTTCATCGGTCCGGGAAACAGTGTCTCGTCACTTTCATAATGTTTTGAAGGCAATATTGATGTTGCATGGAGAGTTCTTAATTCAACCAGCTGGGACTGAGGTTGAACCTCATATCTTAAACAACAATCGATTTTTCCCATACTTTAAGGTATGAATATGAGAAACAATAGTTAAATATTTAATTCATGTTGTATGCAATGCAAGTTATTTATAAATGTGAAGTTGTTGTGTATTAGGATTGTTTGGGTGCCATAGACGGCACTCACGTCCGTGTTAAAGTCCCCCGAGTTGATGCTCCTCGTTTTCGTGGAAGAAAAGACTGGCCAACGCAAAACGTATTTGCTGCTTGTGATTTTGACATGAAATTCACATATGTTCTTGCCAGGTGGGAAGGAGCAGCCTCTGATTCCAGGATATTGAAGGATGCGTTTGTACGAGAGGATCCATTGGTCATTCCGGAAGGTTAGTTGAGTGTGTTTTCAAGTACAATAAATATTCATTTGGTCACATCACTTATAATTAACAATTATTAATGGATGGTTGTAGGCAAATACTACCTTGGAGATGCAGGTTTTATGCTCAAAACCCAAGTTATAACTCCATATCGCGGAGTTCGATACCATCTAAAAGAGTATTCCCGAAGAGGTCCACAAAATGCCTGTGAGTTATTTAATCATCGTCATTCCTCACTAAGAAATGTTATCGAAAGAACATTTGGTGTCCTCAAAAAGCGATTTCCAATTATCGCTAGCGGAACAGAGCCTCATTACTCTATGGACACTATGACCGATATTGTTTTAGCATGTTGTATTCTTCATAACTTTCTTCGCGGGGTGGATAATGATGACTCTTTGTTGGAAGAAGTTGACCGTGAGTTGATGTAAGGAGATATAGATGTGTCACACTCGCAAACTCGTGAGGATGACTACGGGCTCGGGTCACAAATTAGGGATACTATAGCGAATGAAATGTGGACAGGTTATTGTAGTAATTAATTTTATGTAACATCCGTGAACTTATATTTATATTGTTGTAAGAACAATTTCATGGTTTAATGTTGACATTCCACCTTTATTAATATTTACGTATGAAACTATTTATGTTATTGCAAAAGTTTAACCTTTTTTATTAGGTTTTATCATGGATCACGGGAAGGGTATTGCTTCAGAGTCATCTGCAGCTGTCCGTGAACACAAAAAATGGACTACCGACATGGATTTCCGATTGCTAAATGCCATGATCGATGAGGCATCTATGGGTAATCGCATTGATGGTAGTTGGACGACGCAGGGTTACACAAACATTGTTAATCCTTACATCAGACTGGATTGGTAGGGATTACAAAAAATAATGTGAAGAACAGACAGAAAAGCCTTAAGGACAAATGGCGTGAGATCCATGATCTATTTAGTGGACCGAGTGGTTTTGCTTGGAATCCAAGCACGAAATTTTTTTAGGCCAAGGATGAAGTGTGGGATTCGTTGATAAAGGTAATGTATTCAACTTGATGTTCACTTATCGCATACATTAACCACTAATTATGATTATGAGTGTATTTCTTTTCATTAATGAACAGGCAAAGCCCTCGGCTGCAAAATGGCGTGTTAATTCCATCAGGCACTACAAGTTGATGGAAGACTTATGGGGGCTTGATCGTGCTACTGGCCACGGTGGAAGAACAACATTGCAGTCCTCAAGTCGAACTCAGTCTCATCATTTTAATGTAGATCTTAATGATCACAATATGGAGGACATACCAGAGGAGCCAGGATTGGATGCTACTCAATGTGAAACTCCTCGCTCAGTTGATCCTAATGTTGATTCATACAGCCCTGGCCCTAATTTGACACCCCCATTGGTGCCACCTCAATCATCCCAGCCATCAGGTGGTACTTCTTCTTCTAGAGGCTCAAAAAGAAAAGCCCCTATGGTGGACGTCATTGATCTGCAACTGGAAAGGCTTAACACAAGGTTTGAAGGATTAACTGATATCCTTGGGAGGGGTAGTGATCAGTCAGATAGGTTATGTCATATTGCTGAGCGACAAGCCATTTCATCTGAGGTTTTCGCTTTGTCATCACAGCGAGTGGCTAATGCTACGGAAGAAAATCTGCAATATAACAGACGCCATGTTGTTGCAGAAGAAGAACGAAACTCCATATTTCGTGAACACACGCGCACACTTCGTCGTACATCGACTTTCCAGTACTCTGAATCTGATATCTGGGAAATGTTAGTGGAGATGAACATACAAAATGAAGATTTGTTGGATAACTGTTACGACTTCTTGTGTGGTCATCCTAATGCGGTAAAACAACTCTTTGGCCTGCCTCTTGAGCGAAGAATGAGAAAGCTGGTCAAGATAATGACTACAAATCCCTAAACTACATAAAAATTTGGTTGTATTTTATTATGCATGTGTTTTTCTTTTCGAATCTTTAATCTTATTTATGACACGAATCCTTAAACAAATTAAGGACTTCCATGACTATTTTGAATGAAACATATTTCATTGTATCATTCATATGATTTTCTGAATCATTATTATTATGCACAAAATTTATCAATGAATTTTGCTTTAATAAACTAAAATATTGCATTAATACACATTAATATTTATTTCTTAAAAAAAAAATCCTTTATCGAATTATACATCCAACACATTATCAGAAATAATTTGTTCCATACCGGAAATAATCTTTTAATTGCATACAACTATAATTGAAAAATAAATAATTCACAATTACAACTTTGTTCTCAATAATGTTTATCAATCATAAATATGATCCAAAAAATTTATATAAT
Source organism: Phaseolus vulgaris (assembly GCF_051622355.1). Taxonomy (NCBI): domain Eukaryota; kingdom Viridiplantae; phylum Streptophyta; class Magnoliopsida; order Fabales; family Fabaceae; genus Phaseolus; species Phaseolus vulgaris. The sequence goes on along the minus strand of NC_143505.1, from coordinate 23,380,192 downwards.
TTATAATTTTCCGAAGTTAGCTCGAACACGGTATCGAAAATAATGTTTCAATTGTCGAAAAAATAATTTTAATTTTAAAAAAATGTAATTCACAAATAATCAATCAAAATAATTTTTTTATCAATTTTTAAATATAAGGACAAATGTGTAAAGTTATATTTTTATCAATTAAAAAAAATATAATTTCAATCACATCCATCACATCACTCACAAACTCTTATAAACTTTCCCTACACTTTCTCCTCTCTTTACCTTAATCCAAACACCCTAACTTTCTTTACACTTTCTCTTTAAATCATCTCAAATCCACTTCTTCATTTACACTCCCTAATCCAAACAAAGCCTAAAAGAAAAGAAATAATTGTTCGGGGTCAGGTAACTAACTAATGGTTCGGGTGATACCGGATGCAGTTGGATTGGAAGTTTTATAAACTGCAAATTCGACAAATAAGAGAACTGGAAGCAGAAGAAGAAGATGGAGCATAAAAATTGGAACCTTCTGGACGAAGCGTTGGGGCTGCACAACAACGACAACGACAACGCGAAGCCATGGCCTCTGTGTGGTCGCTTCGTGCTTGTGGAGGACTGTGTTGACACAAGCGCCGCTTTCGTTCTTCACCACATCCTCAAACGCTCCTTCTCTTCTCACCCTTCTTCCGCCGTTCTCTTCCTCGCCTTTTCTCACCCTTTCTCACACTACGATCGCGTCCTCCGAAAGCTGGTATTTCCCCTCTCTCTCTCACTCTCTCTCTCTATATATATGCATTTTATTCTTTTTCTTGGGTACTGTAATCTTGTATTTATGTACCTAATGTTGATTTGGTGGTGAAACTGCTTTTGTTACTGATAAGGTGGCTAAATATTCAATTAACATTGGATGCCTTTGCTTTTGTGATTATCTAATTGTGTTTTCGACGACTCTAGTTCCGGAGGCACTATGATAGTGTCACTCTGTCTATCTTTATTTTTGGTGAATACTTGAAACTGGTCCTCTAAGGTACAGACCATGCCTTGAAAACTATAAAATTGAAAAAGGTTTGTCAAAGTGCAATTTGTTACTTAGTTTAATCTAAAATGAAAAATGTAGTGTGAATGATACTTTAACAAAATTTTAGGGACTACAGTTATAGACTGATATCATGAGGATTTATTTTGAATTTTCTCTGGTAGGAACTAAGACAAAGGACAAATTTGGGTATTCGACTTTTTTTTTTCTTATGAGTAAACAATCAATTTGGTAAACTGCGTGATACTTCGTAAACTAAATTGATCGTTTGCTCTTTTGTTTTCTGTCATAGTTTGGTTTCATAACATGCTAGTCAATTGTTTGTCAACCAACATTGGTTGACAAAAGTAGCAGTAAATTGTGTCCCTTAAACAAGTGGTCCAGGTTTTGAATCCTGGTGATGCCACTTTAGGTATGAAGTAAACCATGTTGAGAGAGGAACACTCACCTTGTGTGCCCTCAAAGTTTCGGACAAAGTTAATCATCGCTTCCGGGGATGAACAATCCTTGCTAATACTATGGTAAAAAAATTGTTGGCCATATTGTTTTGTTGTATTCTGTTACAATGTCGTTGTTTACTTTGTTGTATTTAACAATCTTCACGGGTACCTGTGATGATAGGGTTGCAACTTAACTGCTCAAAGGGATAATGGAAGATTATTTTTCCTTCCTATGCTTATGTTTCAGTGTCCAGGTGAGAAACTTCGTTATTGGCATTTAGTTTTTTTTTTTTCTCACTGTTTGTTTGTAAAAAGATTACTGATGTAAGAATGAATTTGTTGCAATAGTTTGTCTTTAATTATTACTGGTGTACTGTGTTCAAAGTTTAGATCAGAAACTACATGAGTTTGTCATTCATGAGCGTTTCCCTAACTCTCCTTGGTTATTTGATTTCATTGCTATAGTCGCTAAAGTATGTGAAGGAGTTATAAATTATAATTATGTTTAGAGGATGAATCTATATGCAAGAATGGATAAATAAGTTGAAATGGAGAGGGAAGAAGGAGTAATACAGTAGTAATATGTGATGGTTGTATAGACAATATGAACCAGAGACACATTGCGAATTTCTTCATGTTCTGCAGTAACTGGACAATTTTCTTAAAATCTATTGATGCTTTTTTGGAGGATATGCAGGAAAAAAAATGATCAAAAGTTAATAAATGAAGATAGTGACAACTTTCCTTTATAGTCACGTATGGACTGTAAATCTCATGACATATATTCGATGTTGAGAAATTATCCGTCCTAGGTTTCCTTGATTCACAATGCAGATTTTGTAGCTTTGAGCAATAGTGAATCAAAAGCAAGGTTTGAGAAACATATTCAACATTAAAGAGTTTGAAGATCTAAATTTTGGATGGAGAAAAATGAATCAGCAACTGAGTGTTTGAAGCACAAAAATAAATGTTGTGGGAGATTAAAGTAATGATATACTAAAAGTATTTGAGCTTATATAAAAGTTTTTTGGCTAGTCAACAGGGATGAGAAGCCAACAATGTGTTTTACATATGAAGTCACTTGAAATTTGGTTCATGTGCTTCTAAACTTCAAGAATTTTAATAAAATCCTTTATTCAACAATTTCAACCAGAAATTGTCAAAGAAATTAGAGCGTGTTTAGTCATCCATACTAAAAAGAAATAAAGTCAACTATTATGTTAGATATCCCACATCAAATGGAGATATGGCCAAATTATAGTGCATATGTAAGTGCAAACCTCATCATATAAGTGAATTTTGTTAAGTTTAGTTAAGCTGAAAGTCTACTTTCAAGATGGTATTAGAACCTATTCTAGCAAGGTTTATTGGGTCATCATATCACCCGTTATCGGACCAATATTGGACCATCCATAAATATCTATTACCATGTTTGATATGTCCGGTCCTTGGCATGAGTGGGTGTGTTGGATCCCACATCTTCATAGAGATATGACTATATTATAATACTTAAGTGAGTGCAAACCTCATCTTACAAGCCAATTTTGTGAGGTTGAGTAAGATTTAAAGTCTACTTTACAAGATATTAAAACGTTACGAAAAGCCAATTGTGGTTGAGTAAGATTTAAAGTCAACTTTCCAAGATATTAAAAAGTTACAAGAGATTGTTTTCACAATTTATTTTATGATGCTAAGAGTGAGTCATAAAATGAGATGTCAAGAAGAAATAGCAATAATTTTAATCTAATTAATCTTGACTATATATTTCTGGATGATCCATCTCTCCTTACATTGAGGAAAGAGAGCTTCCATTGTTAGATGGAATACAAAATTGAGTGGTTGTTGCCTAGAATTGATATTGATGATGGACATATGGAAGTTGGTGACGATATATCCAAAGATATCATGCTATAGGCATGACAGGAACTTAATGTCTGGTGTGGTATCTTCTAGACCTATTCTTTCCAATAGTTTATTTGGTGACAGCAAAAGTGGTGTAATTCACTTTGTAGGATAGAAAAAATGAAGCAAAATGTTATACTTGAAGATTTTTCCAGTTCTATTATTGTGCAAAGTTTTAGTGACCATGGTATTGATGAATATCTCAAAGTAGTAAAGGGTCAATAGAATGGCAGGTGAAAATCGTTATTTTGGTGTAGTTTGGAAAGTTCTATTCCATTTAAGCATTTACATCCCATAATTCTAAATTAGCAACTGATCATAATGTGAGGTGTGAAGTTTGTATGAATGCAGTTCATCTGATAAAATTAAGAAATTAATAATTGTAAGAAAAAAAAATTAGTTCCTTTCCTTATCCCCCAATTTGGAGCCTTATGTGGTTCTGTTCTACACCATGCGTATCTATCAATTCAAACATATATTTAGGAACAATAATGAAATTGAGAAATGTAGAGTCTGTGGGATTATATACATCCCTGAGTAACATAAGTTTTATTGATGCCTAGGTGAAGGGAAACCCAATCATGATGGGCTTGCTTCTGTGTTTGAGCAAATTGAAAGAGTGATCACTGTGTTACATCAAGACAAGAAATCCATCTCTATCATTATAGATGATATATCTTTTCTTGAAGTTGCTGCTAATGGTTCTTCAGATGATGTTTTAAACTTGCTGCATTATTGCCTCACGTTAACATCAGAATATGTAAGATAATACTACCTTTTCTGTGTTTGAAATCTATTCCAATGTTTTTAGTTCTTTATTTCTGTGTTTGTGTCACAGGGTTGTGCATTTATTGCACTTGATCATAAAGATATTTATTTGAATGATGGAGAGAGGACTGCTGTTATCTTAGAGATGGAGTACCTTGCTGACATTTTGGTCAAGGCTGAACCATTGGCCACTGGTTTAGCAAAAGATGTGCATGGACAGGTAGGCTCGAATCATTCTGCACTGCAGTATAATAAATTCATACTGAAGCTGTTTATACAATCCCACGTTTTTTTAAATGTTATCTTATTGAGAATAACCCGGTTGACATAGACACCGAAGGATTTCCTATCTTTCCATCTTGATCTAAGCTTATGACAAAATTGTCATTTTATATTATTTCATTTTATTGATTAAATATACCCTGCCTCTGCTGCCTTTCTATTCAAATGGAATATAGAATAGGAAAAATCTTCAAGGCAAGTCAAAAGACCACTTGCTATGAAAACATTCTCACCTTCTTAGAGACCTTGAAAGCAAAGAAAAAAGTGGTCATTTACTAAAGACGCTATATACCTTCGACTTTCAAAACATGGATTGCTACAAGGTTTTCAGTTAGATCTTTACTAAAGAAACCTGATCTTAAGTTTTATCCTTTTGTAAAATGTCTGCTTACAAGTCCTCATCTAAACTCCCTTTCTCCACGAGGTTTCGTTTCAAAGGTATATTTAAACTCTTAATTCTTTCTGGTGTTTGGGTACAAATCAAATGACTTAACTTTTCCTTTAGACCTATTAATTGGAATTACATTTTCAAGTTTTTCAATTTTTAAGTTAAAGAATTGAAGCTGAATTCAAACAAAAGCAGTATTATGTTGAAAATTCACTAGGGTATAAATAGTCTGCTTATTGTATTTGATTTCTCTTTTCTCAATGCTTATTTTTTTTGTATTTAAGTCATTCCTTCCGCATTACACCACAATGACCAAAGAAAAATATCTTATTGTAGCTAGGCCTAGCTTAAGTTTATTCTATTTTGATCATTGGCCCAGGTTCATCTTAAAATATAGCATAGCAATTGTTACAGAGTTTATCTGCAGACCCTTAAACGCAATGACATTTTGTTCTATATCATGTTTTGACCCCACAATTCAATTTCCCCAGCTTCCATTCTAATACCTCCAATTATCTGCCATCAGAGGCCGTGGGGCTTGTATAAGGCATTCTGATCCCTAGCAATTAAATATAAAAGAAATAACTACCATTGTTGTTTATTTTCCCTTTTTTTGAATTTTGTTGTAATAGTGACACTTCAACTGCTAATAGATCACGCTACTGTTTGCGTTGATTCGTTGGGTTTCTCTTAGATGAAGATGGTTTAATGTAAAAACTTCTGTCTGTAACTTGCGATTAAATCATATATATCCACCTTGGTTGATTATGTTTATTGTTCGTTTTATGTAGTTGATGGTGTTAGATAAGGAAGCACAACATCAACATGGAATTTCAGCCATTAAGAGTTACAATTTTCACTTCAAGATCAAGGAAAATGGCACCGAGTGCTTTTATCCTGGTACAAAAATCCAATGATGATCAATAATTCTTGTACAAACAACTGTGTAATCTTGATAGGGAGAATACTTGATTTTGTGAGATGATAGACTCCAATGCTATTATACTTGAATTGGTCATTGACACAGTTGGAGTTATTAGTTTAATTTGTGCATCACTGACTGGTTTCAGTGAGTTTTTCACTTGATCGTGTATTATGTGAGTATTGAAAGCCCAAGAGCAGTAAATTTTAGCCATACATTCAAAATGGATACTTAAGGTTAGATTTAAATAAAATAATGTTAATTTTTTTATTTAGTTTTAAGACGAAGATTAACTTCTCTCCTGCTTTCATTAGAGATACGTGAAAAAAAATCAGTTAAATGTATGAAAAAGGGGACGTGGAGCATGAGTTGAATCATTTTATTAAAGCTTTTCAATCTGCTTCACATCAAAATACAGGTGAACTTCCTACACCCTCTTGCGCCCTTTTTCTTCTATTTTTAAACCCTAAAATTATACTTAATGGTTATTCCATAATAATGTTTAATTGTGTTTCGAAATAACTAATTCAAAACACAAAAAAATGTATGGGTGTTAATACTTATTTTGAAGTATAAAGGTAACATGTCACATACGAAAAGTACATATAAACGCGTATGTTTTTTTTTAAATAGGTATCTTGTAACATAAAGTACTTAATTTAAGAATAATTATTTAGGAATGTAATAAGTTTATTTTGGAATGTTCTAAACATGAGATGTAACAACATATCCGTTAATTTAGAAACATCTTTAAAAACAATCTCTGATGTCTTTTATCTATTTGAATGACTACTATTTGTAGTTATTCATTTTCTATTTAATCATATATCCTCTATCTTTATCTACCTTTTATTTGTAAATTTACTATTTGTGACAAACTAATATGCTTTGTCAAGAAGCCATCATCTATGAGTAATAGCGCACACCATCACATATATCAAACTCTCCACTCGCACTTGCATAAGAAACACGGGACATTTTTTTTTTCCTTATCAATTTGTAAAGAATTAAAAAAAAAAATCCTTATCAATTTGAACAGAATTGAGTTCAAAAAGACATATAGATGTTGTAGGTGTGTTCATAATTTTATTATATCCCATCCCAAAATGTCGCATGATCTCTTAGATCTATTGCTTTTGACACATAAAGAACTTCTTTTATGCTCTATCCCTCATGATCTCTGCCCCGAAAATCTTCTCAATTGTGCCTAAGGGCTGCTTCTTCCTGCACCCTCTCTCATATGTTCTTCCGTCACCCTCATAAATTTCATAATTCCACAAATGCCCTTGAGTAAAAAAGTTAAAAAAAAAACATGAGGCATTGGTTGTGGAGAGGTGGTGGTGTTGAAGATGTTGGTTGCTAAGTGAAGAGAGTGAGTGTTGAAGGCGTCAATGGTTGTTGTTGTGGTAGTGGGTTGTGTTAGAGGTGATGGACTTTAGTCATGTTTTTTCACAAACCATGTACAGTTTAATTAATTATAAAATTACTAAGAGAATACTTTTTTTTGCAAAAACCAACTTTAAATTACATAATCCGAAATTCATTTTTGAATTTAATATTTCGTAATGGATTATGTAATAAAAAACACTTATTCTAAAAATAACATAACACATTACATAATCTAGAACTACAATCGAATCTGAAACTAAATACTGAATTATGTAATGCAGAATTATTTTTTTCATACATATACCGGATTACATAAGCTGGAAGCTAATACCGGATAAGAAGTTAGCTTCCAGATTATGTAATCTAGTATATGTTATATGAAAAAAATAATTTCGCATTACATAATTCGGTTTGCCCCATTTACTTTTTGACTTACGTAATGCGGAAGGTTCTGAAAAAAAAAAACTAACAAAATGAGTACCTTCAACCACACAATGCAAGAGAATAAAAAAAAAACTCAAATAATAACATCTTTAGGCACACAATCACAAACACATTAGCCATGAATATGTGTCAAGAAGCACCACAAATTCTGTCAAGCACAACAAATACGACCTTGGGGTGCGACAAAGTGAAGGAAGTGCAAAACTGGTTGGGGTGTTGTGCAGTGAGAGAATAGAGAAGAGAAGAAAGAGTGAGGATAAAAGTCTTTAGGATTTTGGGTTTTTAGTTATTTACTGAAAGACAAAAAAATAATTTCATATCTATTATGGGGTGCTTAAAGAACATATGGGGGTGCAGGAAGAAGAAACCATGCCTAAGGATGACAAATAAACTTGGTACTAAGGATATTCGATCTTTTAAATCAAGTATGAAAACGAGAATAAATATGTACATATCTATTTCATTTTCGTACTCATACTCGTTTCTGTTTTAAATTACTAAAATACCTTAGTTTATTAGGTAACCCAAAAGATATATTTTCATTATTTTCTGTGAATTTTTATTTCGTTTTATGTGAAGAATCCTTCTTTTGCTACATAATTTTTCATTCTCTACTGTTTGAAACTTCAAAGTTATTGAATTAAATTGTTTCTAAAACTCATATTGAATATTTTTGTTTTTTTAATATTTTTTATTTATTTTTGTTTTGTGAGAATGTTTACCTCTCAATTTTGAGTTTAATAGTGTGTAAATCTTTAGTTTATTACTAAACCTAACAAACTTATCTTTTCTTTTGTCTTTGATTCTTAGTTTCGTTTAATTTGAAGAACTTTTATTTTGGTTACAAAATTTTTTATTCTTAGTTTCGTTTAATTTGAAGAACTTTTATTTTGGTTACAAAATTTTTCATTTTCTCTCTTGGTGATCCAACTCATTCGATATCACTTGAATTATGTGAGAAAGTAAATAGTTATTTTATTGATAACAATGACACAAATTATATTCTTACAATCTTTATTTGTAATAATCAAAACCTTTAGAAGTGAAAATAAAAATATGCTGAAACAACTAGGAAAATTCTGAAGATATTAATATGGAGATATTGAGAATTTTTTTTATCCTAATAATTTGCTATTTACAAAACTCTCTTCAAGTTGATAAATGAATATCTATCATTCTCAATTTGCCTACAAGATTTGAAATCTTCCATGATGAAGTCCTTTAGTAAAAATATTTGCTATCTAAAATCCTTTAGGGACACGAGGTGTAACCAGTAGGATTTGTTAAGACAATCTTTAATGAAGTGTTTGTCAATTTCAATATGTTTGGTTCTGTCATGTTGGATTGGATTATGGACAATTGTCATAGTTGTTTTGTTATCACAATACAATTGACTATGAGTGTCAACCATTATTTTAAGGTCATCAATTATGATCGTCATTCACAGTCTTTCATAACATTTTGAGCAAGGACTCGAGTGAGTGCTTATGTAGTAAAATAAGACACTCTATCATGTTTTTTACTTATCTAGGTCACTAGATTTTCCCCATACAGATGCATATCTTCTATCAATAACAGAACCTGCATAGTCTGATTAGTAGATCTAAATTAAAATGTTTTCTTTTTCTTTTCTTGAGTTTAACTTTAAAGAATTTTGTCACTTAGATTGATGCATAAACTAACTTATCAAATTAACAATATAAACATAAGTAATGATGATTAGTTTCGTGTGTGAAAAGTAAATAAATTTTCCTATTAATATCTGTAGGGATATCGTGTGCGGAAGCGTGATAATTTCAACCAAAGATTATGAGAAATTAAAGTAACAAGTAAAGTGAAAATGATACCAGAATTTTTAGGTGGAAAACCCCTTTAAATAGAGGTAAAAAACCACCGACGAGAGAGCCAAAACTTTCACTATAATGATACTGGGAGTATAATGAATTCCTCTCAGACTAATAGATAAATAGCCCTAAAACAAATCCTCTCTATATGGGTTAAACACTTACACCCAAGAGATGAAATAGAGAGTATAGGAAAAGAGAGAGAGGAAGCAAGTGTTTGTTGCTGTTTGTAGTGTGTTACATTGCTTGAAGGAAGCCACTATATATAGTGGTTCTAGGAGACAACAATAATAAATACAATTAATGGTGATTAACCTCTCATTGATTGCAATTGATTGTGCCAAGTAACCTCCCAATTATGACAAGAAAACGGAAAGGTGAGTCATAAACCCACAAATCTCCACCTTGACTTGCCTTTGACTGGAACACTCTCTCGCCATGAAGCCTTGATTAAGTATGGATAATACCAGCTAAGTTCAGGCAATGATCGAACTTAGCCGATGGAAGTGGCTTGGTCAACATGTCTGCAGGATTTTCGGTCGTATGAATTTTTTCAACAATTATATCTCCTGTGTATCAACAATGTCTCAGATAAAATGGTGTTTAATTTCAATGTGTTTGGTCCTTGAGTGATACTTATTGTTCCTGGTTAAGTGAATAGCACTCTGATTATCACAAAATATAACAAGAACATCTTGTTGAAAACCAAGTTCACTTACCAAGCCTCGAAGCCATATAGCCTCTTTCATACCTTCTGTAGCAGCAATATATTCTGCTTCAGTGGTGGACAAAACCGCAATGGCTTGAAGTGAAGAATACCAGCTGATAGTAGACCCACATAGGGTAAAGATGTAAGCTGAAAGTGACCTTCTCCGATCTAAATCACCACCATAGTCAGCATCAACATAGCCAACTGCTCCTCCGGGATCGGCTCTATGTTGATCAAATACCAAACCAAGATCTGGAGAACCTTTCAGATAACGAAGTATCCATTTAACGGCTTCCCAGTGTGCCTTGCCTGGATTATGCATGAACCTGCTAACAATGCTAACAGCATAAGCTAAATCAGGTCTAGTACATACCATTGCATACATGAGACTTCCAATTGCATTTGAATACGGGACATGTGACATGCGTCTTTTGTCCTCGTCTGATTTTGGACACTGATCTGATGACAACTTGAAGTGGGCGACAATTGGAGTATTAACAGCTTTGCAATCTCGCATTCCAAATTTGTCAAGCATCTTAAGAACATACTTCTTTTGTGATAGAAAAAGTTTTCCAGCTTGACGATCTCTATTGATCTCCATTCCCAAAATTTTCTTGGCAGGACCTAAGTCCTTCATATCAAATTCACTGCTAAGCTGAGCCTTTAACTTGTTAACTAAAAATTTATCTCTTGCAGCAATCAACATGTCATCAACATATAGCAACAAGTATACAAAAGACCCATCAGATGTCTTTTGAAAATAAACACAGTTATCATAGCTACTTCTGGAGTATCCATGTCCAACCATGAAAGAATCAAACCTCTTATACCATTGTCTTGGTGATTGCTTCAAGCCGTAAAGAGATTTTTTCAAACGACATACATGGTCCTCCTTTCCAGGTACAACGAAGCCCTCAGGCTGCTGGATGTAAATCTCTTCCTTAAGATTACCATGAAGAAAAGCAATTTTCACATCTTTCTCTTGATCAAAACCTCTTACAACAAATCTTGCTTTATTCCTTGTACTCTCAACACTAGGGATCCCTTCTTTTCTCTTAAAGATCCACTTGCAACTAATGACTCGTTTTCCTTCTGGTAACTTCACCAATTCCCATGTTTCGTTTTTGAGAAGACTCTCAACTTCTTCTTGCATAACAGCAATCCACTTTGTTGAGTCGTCATCAGAGATAACTTCAGAGTAATTCTTGGGTTCACCTTCTTCACCCATCTCTTGTGCAATAGTTAAAGCATAAACAATGTTGGCTGATTCTGCAATTAATCTTTGAGTCGATTTTCTTGGTCTCTGTTGTGGAAATTCTTGAGCCATAGACCATGGCTATGGTAATCCTCGTCGTTTAGGTGGACATTGCTCATGTGGACTCAAATGTTCATTTGTACCATCAATAACAGTGACTTGATCACCTTGAGTATTGGAGGAATTGGGAAAGTCTTCCTCATGAGCGGGTGTTTTAATCTCAAACTCCACCTTCTCTCGAGCATCTTCCTGGTCACCTGTATCAATTGAGGAAATGACAGTATCTTTTGCAGAAGAGAGCATAGCATTTTCATTAAAGGTCACATTTCGACTATGAATTACTTTATGAGATTCTGGGTCATATAAACGATAGCCTTTAACCCCTGAGCCATAACCCAAGAAAATGCACTTCTTAGCACGAGGTTCTAATTTTCCCTCGTTTACATGAGAATAAGCAGGGCAACCAAATATTTTAAGATTAGAATAATCAACAAGGTTACCTGACCAAACTTCTTCTGGAATGTTGCAATCAATTGATCTGTTAGGAGAGCAGTTTATCAGATAACATGTCGTTGAAGCCGCTTCAGCCCAAAAAGATTTGCTCAAACCAGAATGGGAGAACATGCAACGAAATCTCTCCAGGATAGTTCTATTCATTCTTTCTGCAACCCCGTTCTGTTGTGGAGTACTTGGGATGGTGAAGTGTCTGGAAATGCCTTCCTTTTTGCAGAAATCATTGAATTCATTCGAACAGAACTCAAGGCCATTGTCTGTCCTTAACCTCTTTATCTTCTTGCCAGTCTGATTCTCAATCAATAATTTCCACTCTTTAAAAGTGGAAAATGCTTCATTCTTATGTTTGAGAAAATACACCCACAGTTTTCGTGAGAAATCATCAATAATTGTCATCATATAACGACATTTACCTCTAGAAGGAACTTTTGACGGACCCCAAAGATCCGAGTGAATGTAATCCAAGGTACCTTTGGTTCTGTGTATGGCTTTAGAAAAACTAACCTTTTTCTGCTTACCAAAAATGCAATGTTCACAGAAATCAACCTTTCCAGTACAGTGGTTACCAAGGTGACCCTTCTTCTTGAGGATTAGAATTCCCTTCTCACTCATGTGGCCTAATCTCATATGCCACAACTTGGTGTTATCTTTGTTGGGTGAGGCAACAGCTGCAGAACCTGTAACAGTTGAACCTTGCAGCACACACAAACTATCACATCGAATTGCCTTTAGTAACACAAGAGCTCCTTTAGACACTTTTAAAACTCCACCTTCAGCTGAGTATCTACACCCATGAGATTCAAGGGTGCCTAAGGAAATGAGATTCCGTTTCAACTCAGGGACATATCTGACACCTGTTAAAGTTCTAACAATTCCATCATGTGTCTTGATTTTGATTGTTCCTTCACCAACAACTTTGCATTGAGCATCGTTTCCCATCAAAACAAGACCATTATAAACTGGTTCATATGTGGTAAACCAATCTCTATTGTGAGACATGTGAAAAGTACAACCAGAATCAAGAATCCATTCATTTCTAGACCTTTGTTCAGTGTTGGAAGCTACAAAACAATCCCCATCAGATTCAGTTTCAACAATACTAGCTTCGGCAAATTTTTCTGGTTGTTTACCATTTCCCTTATCTTCTCTATCTTGCTTATTTTTCAATTTATAGCATTCAGAGATCTCGTGTCCCTTTTTCTTGCAATAACGACAATATTTGGAGTTCTTGCCTATAGATTTTGACCTAGATTTATGTTTAGTGTTCCTACCTTTCTCTTGGTTTCTCCCTCTAACTACTAATCCTTCACCAGAATTTTCAGAATGAATTTGAGTATCAAATTTTTCTTCGGCTAGTAAATTAGTCTTGACATCATCAAAGCTTAAGGTAAGATAATTACCGTATAACATAATTTCTTTGAATTGTCGGTGCGAGGGTGGTAGAGAAACAATAAGTAGAACTGCTTTATCCTCATCATCAATTTTAACATCCAAATTTTCCAAATCAATTATGATGGAATTAAATTCATCAAGGTGAGATTGGATGGGAGTACCTTCGGACATTCGGAGTGTAAAGAGTCGCTCCTTTAACCGGAGTTTGTTTGCAAGACTTTTGGTCATGTATAGAGACTCCAATTTACCCCATATGCCTGCTGTACTTTTCTCGTTGATGACCTCACGCAACACCTCACGGGACAAGCATAATTGGATTGTAGACAATGCCTTTTCATCCATCTCATCCCACTGCTCCTCCGTCATAGTGGTTGGTCTCATCATTTTACCTGCCAGAACTTTCTTTAAACCATTCTGGGTGAGAACAGCTAGCATCTGGACTCGCCAGATAGCAAAGCTGATTTTACCATCAAATTTCTCAATATCCAATTTTTGATATTATTGAACAATAAATCCTGGTTGAATTATCGAAAAGCTCTGATGCCAATTTGTAGGGATATCGTGTGCGGAAGCGTGATAATTTCAACCAAAGATTATGAGAAATTAAAGTAACAAGTAAAGTGAGAATGATACCAGCATTTTTAGGTGGAAAACTCCTTTAAATAGAGGTAAAAAACCACCGGCGAGAGAGCCAAAACTTTCACTATAATGATACTGGGAGTACAATGAATTCCTTTCAGACTAATAAATAAATAGCCCTAAAACAAATCCTCTCTATATGGGTTAAACACTTACACCCAAGAGATGAAATAGAGAGTATAGGAAAAGAGAGAGAAAACACATGCTGTTTGTAGTGTGTTACATTGCTTGAAGGAAGCCACTATATATAGTGGTTCTAGGAGACAACAATAATAAATACAATTAATGGTAATTAACCTCTCATTGATTGCAATTGATTGTGCCAAGTAACCTCCCAATTATGACAAAAAAACGGAAAGGTGAGTCATAAACCCACTATATCTGATATTGAATTTTTTTTACTACGAGAAAGATCTCTTTTCAATTATATATCATTTTGTTCAATAGGAACTACTAGGACTCTTCATCTGAAGTTATGTGTTTCTTTAAGGAAATCAAATATATATTTTCTTTAGTACATCCTCCTTGTTGACAAATAAATATCATATTATTTATTTTTATATTTTGATGTAATAATTGATACTAACTTTTTTTTTCATAAATTTGGTTCTTATTATTACATGATCGATAACACGTCATCATATATTAAAAAATATATTTAAAAATAGTATTAAATAGTTAATATAATAAAAATAAAATATAAACGAATATTTTTATGAAGATCAAATATACAATTGTAAAAATTAAATGACTAAAGTTAATTTTTATATTGAAAACAAATGTAATAAATATATATTTTCAAATTTCTTATTTTATTTTTATATACCTTTTTCAATTATACGAGAAAAAAAGATTAAAGAGAAAGAAAAAGAGCGACCGTGAAGGTAACGTAAGGAGAGTTGAAAATCCGAAAGTCGAAAGGAATATGATATGGTTTGGTTGGGTAATGTAATTTAAACTATAATGTATAAAGATTTTGAATTCAATTTTTTGGCATTGGCTTTGTGCTTTCCATTTTCCACTCAAATTTAGTACGGTAAACTCCTTGCAGACTCCGATTTTCAAGCAGAAAACATCCATCGTGCTACCCCGAGAGAGATTCGCTAAACCCACAATTCCACGCCCCTCCGATAGCCAGAAAATAAAACGTGCTACAAACAAACAAGCAAAACCACACGCCGTAAGACTAAAATACACAGAATAGGAAGAGGAAGAAGAAAAAGAAAAAAAAAGAAGAAAAAGAAGAAGAAGAACGTGCCTGAGAATAATAACGGAATCGTTGGAGCGAGTGAGTAAGTCGTTTTCGATTTCTTTCCCTTATGTAATGCATCAGAAGAAATCAGAGGTTCAGATCGGAAAAGAAAGCGTAGGCGTCTCTTCCGATTTCAATCCTTCGCCACCTCTGCAATACCAGAAACACCCTCACCACCGTCACCAATTTTATCCGCAAATCGAAATCGACATCACACCACCACAACAGCGCAGCGCAGTGCCGCAGGGAACCCCTCCGCCCTCCCTCTCCAAGCAGAAGCACCTCAACCCGCACGCCCAGCCGCCTCTCTTCAAGTCGCACAACGCCGCCTTCTTCTCTGTAACGGTCGCCGCCAAGAGCGCCGCGTTCCGCGCGCTGCGTCGCGTGAGGCGGCAGCGCGCGTTGCTCCTACTCGCGGTGCCGCTGCTCTACCTCTACTTCCTCGTCTCGCGGTCCTTCCTCCTCGACCTCCTCTCCGCGATCGCCTTCTCCGCCGCGCTTGTGTTCTCGCTCAACCTCGCGTTTCCGCTGCCGCTCCGCTCGATTCGGCTCAAGTCACCGTCCGCGGTGGTCGCGCGCCCCGCGTCGCCGCTGCCGGTGTTCTGGACGATTGGGTCGCGGCCCAAGTCGGAGAAGCGCGTGGCGTCGGGGTGCTGGGTGCAGGTCTTCGGAAACGGCGACGTTTACGAGGGGGAGTTTCATCGAGGGAAGTGTTCCGGGAGCGGGGTGTATTATTATAGTAGGAGTGGGAGGTACGAAGGGGATTGGGTGGATGGAAAATACGATGGCTATGGGGTGGAGACTTGGGCGCGTGGGAGTCGGTACCGAGGGTGTTACCGGCAGGGCTTGAGACACGGGTTTGGGGTGTATAGGTTTTACACCGGGGATGTGTACGCCGGCGAGTGGTCTAACGGACAGAGTCACGGGTGTGGGGTTCATACGTGCGAGAATGGGAGTAGGTACGTTGGAGAGTTCAAGTGGGGTGTCAAGCATGGCCTTGGTCATTACCATTTCACGTTAGTTTCTAATTTGTTGTGTTTTTTTTTTTGTCTATGCTTGGCTTAGTAGTTGTTATTGGGTTGTGTAACAATTGTTTAGGATTGTGTTAAGATAACTTTGGAGAGAGTAGTGGACTTGGGGATAGGCTTTGTTTTTGTATTTTGAATGCATATGTTGGAATGATGCTATGTATATTTGATTCTTTTTGTGCTGTTGGAGGGAGGTTCTGTTACTGAATGTGAGCATCAGTGTTGCATTTTATGTTGTGTCAAATTTTTTTCACGAGGTAGAATGGTGGGTGGTATTGCAGGTTTTTGTTAGAATTGAGGGGTTATGTATTTTGCTGTTTGCTAGGTTAGTAGGGTTTGAGAGTTGTTGAATAAATTTTATTTTGGCGTGTTTCTTAGAGATTCAGTTGTGTGGATCAGGAATTGAACGTGCAAAGTGTCAACATAGAAAAGGTTTTTAGAGTTTCGGTTTTGAAAATATGCCTCGCAGATTATAAAATGTCCTGGTTTCCGTTCTGTAGTTCAGTGCTCCTGTTGATAACAAGGGATTAGCTGGATACGTCTCTCTACTATGAAGCCAATTTTTGAGGATTTTCATTTTTAACACATCTTCAACCTTCAGAATAATTGGATTGCTTCAATTCCAAGCTGCTAGGTTTTTGCACAAATATGTAGTTGTTGTGTTTTCTAGTTAAGAGTTAGGAAACAAACATAACCACTAAAACTGAGAAACCAATTAAGATTTATTTTAACATAAACTATAACCTTGTTTATGATCTCTTTCTTTGTTTGTTTATTTGGAAGGGTTTATCACCAAAAATGGACATGGTATTTGATGTGAGGCCTGTTTATGTTTCAAACTTTACTACTGTTTTACCACTACGAACTAGTCACAGTCAGTCTATAAAAGACAATCCCGTTCTTTTAGTTGTCATGTTTACTTTTCCCAATCATATGGGGATTTCTTACTATTCCGTCATATAAAATCCATTAAACTCCCCCATATTTGACAGGGGAGAGGGTTAGTTCTGTTGATAACTGAATCATTATCTACAGTTGGGTGGGAGAGATAGTGAGGTAGGTATGACATGGTATGAATAATAGGGTGGAGTTTTTAGCTTTGGAGTCAGTTGGGAGAGGGGAGCATTAGGACACTCAAATTTCCTGGAGCTGTTTGATATAATTTTCTGTATCGCATATTTTCCATCTTACCTCTTGATTCTACGGTCATAATGTTTCAGAATGAAGGAGAATAGGGCTGTTCCTAAAAGTTCATTTTTCATCTAATTTTTCCTTTTCTGGTCTAGTTTCAATCAACTGGTATCAAAGCTACCAGATCCAAGTATTTTTTCATGGTTCATGGGATGGTCAAGTGGGAAGAGATAGAGAACTTCAAGAAGCTTTGCGGAGTAAACATGAAAATATTCATGAAGAAAATGTCTTCTCTATTGACTTTTGGCATTTCAATTTTCAAATGGAGTTGGGAAACCAACAAGTTCTTCTTGAAGCAGCAAAGTAACATGTAGATCTGCTCAAAGAGCAAGAGGTGGATAGGGGTTGGACAATGGGTCAAGTTTGGTTCAATATTTTAATTCCATCAAGGCTGTTGGAAGAAGCTTGACATTTGCCTGTTGTTCTTACACGAGCCAAGAAGGTCTCCTCCCTTGTTATCCTGCCATGTCCTTTTGCTTGTTGATTCTGGGATGTTCTCGTCCAAAGGGTTGTAATTGTACGTCTTAGGCCTGAAAGGTGGTGTGTACCCACAAAAGGTATTCCCACGCTCAGTTAGTTGGGTAAATTTATGAATACTAAATGCTATTGAATTCGTGACTTACATGTCCAATATCATCCTATTTATAAAGTGGCCTTCGTGTAAATGGACCTGGATCGGTATGGATGAAGGTGCTGAACTGAATCTCATATTAATGTAACAGTACAAACAGTTTAGTATGTTTGATGAGGGGTTAACATCATATTTGATTAGGAGTTAATCTTGTATCTTATCATATGTTGCTTTAGTTTTCCAACATATTCTCAGTAATGATTCCTAGATTGTTTTAATTGTACGGCACTGAGATGGTCTTGGTTGTATATAGTACGCCTGTATCAGGAAGAAGATACTTGCAGGTGGGTGTTATTTTGAGCTTAAACTGGTGTTGCATGGGGATGGGTTGCTATGCAGAATATGCATAAGTTTTTGTTTGGTCTGAAGTCAATGACATTTTTTTAAAGATTAAATAGAATAATTTGTAATTGTATATCTAGGTCCCTTGCGTGAAAAGGATCTGAAATACCTTGGAGGTATGTTTTTTAATGGATTGAAGAAATGAGTTTGGGAAGAAGCAAAGTTTTTCACCAGTAGAATATAATATACCAGAGATGTTGTATTACAGATGAATTAGAAAAATAATGTATAAACAAATGAAGGGGTTTCTTGGATGGTAACAGAGGTAAAGCTTGCAGTACTTACCCTCATCCGAAACAAATGCATGTGGAAGTGCAGCCGCATATTCTAACTGATAAGGCTGAGACTCAGTGATAGATTTTTCAACTAACAGATTCAATGGTTATTTTAGAAGCCAAGAAGGCGGTTCCATCGGCCAAGACCTTCTGATGTAGAGTTACTGGAATAAATCAAGTAGTTGTGTTATAGTATGTGTGCTCTACAATCCAGATCATGAATGCAAGAACTAGGCATTTCGATTTTAAAGATCATAAGAAATAGAATGAGTTTGTTTGCTAAAACAGTATCAAAATTTGGTTATGCAGGGCGAAACAGAAATGACAGGGTATATTAAAAATCAGAGGGAAAACAATTGAGGGGAACTTTTGGTTTTGGAGTAGAGGTTGAAAGGGAGCTTTGATACTCAGATTTCCTAAAGCTCTGTGCCTAAGTCAAACATTTGTCTATATTTATTCTTTTCTGTCTTTCTTCTTGATCCCACTATCATTTTGATTAAAATTCAGGGAGAACTCAATAAACCCCATCATTTGTTTATCTATTTTTACCCTTTTTTGTGTACAATTTCTATTAGATTATCTGTTCTCGGATGATTGGACTTTTTGGTAGATACTGTCTTGAACATTTCAAAATATACCCACTGCATTTTTCCCTGCAAATCTAACAGTGTGGTCAGTATCAATTTGTTGGATCCCTGGCATGCAACAATCAGTGCTTAATCATGTTAAGCATCAGGGTATCCTGGTGTATGATGAAGCATTTCAGAAAAATAACTTTTATGCCTTATTATTTACATAATGTATGGGATTCTCTTCCTTTTTCAATGCTTTCCATGAAAGTTTATTTGTTGCATTTTTTTTTGGAATTAATTACATCTGTTTAATTAGAAATGGTGATACATATGTGGGTGAATACTTTGCGGACAAGATGCATGGTTTTGGGATATATCATTTTGCAAATGGCCATCGATATGAAGGAGCCTGGCATGAAGGTAGAAGGCAGGGACTTGGCATGTATACATTTAGAAATGGTGAAACCCAATCTGCTCACTGGCAAAATGGATTCCTTGACATTCCGAGCACTCAAAGCACTACTTATCCAGTTTCTCCTGTTGGTGTCTCTCATTCCAAAGTGCTCAATGCAGTGCAGGTACAATCTATATGTTTATGGGTTATTTCCCTTGGTTCTTGTTAAATGTTTCTTTACACAGTTATATATACAAAAAGGTGAATGGTGTTCAATATTTTATCTCATTATAGGGTCCTAGGTAGTATGTCATTTTTGGTTGCCATGGATAATGTTATTCCAAAGATTAGGATGATATTCCAGTCCATTCTTGTACTAACTTAGCTTGGCTAGTATTCTTTATCATTATTACGGTAAGATATGTTTTCATACAAGTATTGCAATTTTCGCCTTTAGTATGGTAACAAAAAGTTTATCTGTCATAGCGCCACTATAATTCCATTGGTTTTAGTTGCAACTGTTAATTGTGATGTTAAATGCTGATGTGGATATTATGTGAAAAATATTGGTGATGTATTAATTTATTATGTTTTTCATACAATTAAGTATTGTCGATATTGTTATTATAATTAGAAAAATTGACTGCTCTTGATGCAAAAAATATTATTTTGTTTGGGTTTTACACACATCTGTTAACTGGTCAGTTAAATGCTTTACGTAGACACTACCACACAGAAAATAAGTGACTCGTTAGGTACTTACATGTACAACTAGCCAGGTGGTTTTTTGCATTTTTAACCAAGAATACAAAAATATTGTTATATTCAGTTAAATTTATGAGTAGCCATTCATTTAGAATTTTTAACCCTCTGTTGGACTTATTTTTGATCACCTAGATCGGAGAAGGGAGGTGAGTGGATTGACTATCCTTTGAGCATAATGCCTTCGTGCAGACAAGTCCAGTTAGAGGCGTTATGTTCATGAGGATTTTTGTAGCCAGATAAGGAAATATTGGGAGATTTTTGTGAAATTCAAGAGTTGCTTGTCACCTCTTTTAGAGCTCAAAGAACCTAAGAGGTTGCTTAGGGGTTGTCTAAATTGGAGGGTAGATTCTAGGATTTGGACAAGCTCTAGGGTTCAATGAAGAAAATTGCAAACCCTTGAACTTACCTTTCAATTTGGACAACCCCAAAGCAGTATCCTAAGTTCCTTGAGCTCTTGGAGGTGGCAAACACCTTTTGACTTCCACAAAAGCACCTGCTCTAGCTTGATGGGGGTTTGATATTGACAAGTTGACCAAAGACATTCCTCTATTCAACCATGAAATTATACCTGCTAGGTGTGGCTCCACAAACCTTGCGAATATTGAACTCACTTTTGAAAAAACATTTATGATCATCAGTAAAATTGAGTCTAGTCTGCAAAACCAGCAGGCTTTATGGATTTAATTATCGGGTTCACAGACTTACCGTGGATTTTACTAAGTATTTTGTCAAGGATCTTAATTTTTAATTTAGGGTGTTTAAATTTTGATGCTATAAATATTGATATATTTTAGTTATCAATGTTAGTAACATGATATATTTGTATAGATTTTGGCTAAAAAAGTGAAAGGAAAAAACATTTATTTAGTTGAATAGATGTTATTTTTTTCTTTAATTTTTTAACATTATTTGGCCCACTGACGGGTTAGTTATCAGCAAGCTTTTGTGGCTTAGTTACGGACCTAAAAAGATATAAAACAATCTCATTTATTTCACAAATTGGAGTTCTCCTAACCTTTAAAAATGTGGGTTTCTCGGATTGGGTCTTAAACAGGTCAACTGGTCTGCTTACACCTACCCTTGTTGCATTAACGACTAGTCAATTTTTGTTAGGACAGTGATAATACATAGTTATGTGGAAAAACATGTAATAGGTTAACACATCACAATATGTGATTAAAGTCCAAATAGAATTGCGGTTGTTGTGTGATGACCAATCACTTTTTTTAACCAAATTTGACCATAAATGTATGAAAACATATTTGCCTTTATTATTACTTGATTCACTCGATTTGTGTGTTTTGACAATTTGAGATTAGAAATTCTGGTTTTGGATACCCCTTGCGTTATTCTTTTAATTTGTAGTAAAATTACTTCACTGTTATATTTAACCCTCGAGTTTGGAGAAGGGGGAGGAGTTGATAATGGTTTAGGCACTAGGTATTGGTGTCACTACCATATGTTTCACATAGAATAGGTGTTAAATATTTGTTGCAGTTTAGTCTTTAGCATAGAAATTGCTGGAAGAAAACAAAATTTTATTGACAATGAGGATCCGGTCTACAGACTGATTTTTCGACATGTCTTGTTTGCATGAAATTAGCTCAACCTTGTAAATGGAAAGAGAAAAAACGAATTGCAGACAGTTAGATTCTTTACAACACCATGAGCCAATTTTCATTATAAATTGTTTTTATTGGTTTAACAAATAGGAAGCAAGACGAGCAGCAGAGAAAGCATATGAAGTGGCTAAGGTAGATGAAGGGGTGAACAGAGCTGTAGCAGCTTCTAATAGAGCAGCCAATGCAGCCAGAGTAGCTGCTGTGAAAGCTGCACAAAAGCAGATGCATGTTAAAAATGAAAGCTTCGCAATTCCTGTTATGTAAGAGTATCTCAGATGCTTTTATATTACAAGAGAAGGTTGAGATTGTAGAAGAAAGCAGATTCACTAGGTGGCTACTTTAGTTTATACAGCTTCATCCCCCATTGCAATAATTGCTTTGGCATTTTGCTTTCTTTGATTTGATCTTTTGATTATTGGCTCCTAGAACCTTACCACCAGGTAGATGGCTGAAAGAAAGCAGATTTGTTATCTATATCGGCTGCGGTCCTTGTATAGAGGGAGGAAGGGTGATGGCATCCATGTGGTCAAACTATTTTATAGATAAGGTTTCATTCTTTCCACTTTTTGTAAATTTATGTAAGTGCTGGTGTTCTGGTTAAACCTACAACCGGCTACTGTTGTATAATCGCTTGGTAATATAACGAGAGGAGAAATATATAAAATAAACAGTTATTTTCTTTCCCTAACTTTAAAGTTGTTTGGGTTATATTTTGGAATTATGTGTCGTAAATTTAATTTACTTAGGTAAACACTTTACCAATCTTAATATTTAGTTAAGTACTTTATTATGAATAATTTTTTCCTAATCTTAAAAATTGGATGCTTTTGTTTATTGATTCTTTTTGGGTTTGCCTTGAAGCACCTGCGATTCAAGTGTGAAGGTTGTTGTCAGAATGTGTATAAAGGCTGTGCAACAAGAGTTAATGAAATTTTATTTTAAATACACCAATTCTAATTTATAGATTCGAAAAATTTAGAAAATCTTGTATTTATTTAAAGTTGGTCTTAGAAAGCCAGTTTGGATCTTATTATGTGTAGAAAATAATGGAAATTGGATTTCATTTTATTAGTACATTCATTAAATTAATACTTGGTAATCATGCAATTAATCAGTAAGTTTTAACTGTTGAGTATATCAATCGATAATGTCTTATATGAGCATCTAATAGAGTCATCTAGTTAGTCATGTAGTTACATCATTTATCATTTGTAACTCAAACGTATGTTGTTAGTTTTTATTAGCGATTATTTTGTTAATTAATTGGTGAATACATATTTATTATTCTATTACATTGTTAGTTACATTATAATTAGTATATATATAGTGTGATCTTACTAAATCTAAAAAGCTTTAGGCAATTGAATTTATAGTCTATAATTTGTTCTTTCCTATTTGAGTGTGATCTTTGAATGATATTTAGAAATCACTACATTAAGAAATACGTAACTATTTATCCTCAGATTGTATGCTTTACTCTTTGCTTTACGCATTTTTGTTCTTGATGCTTTATATCATCTTTTTGTACAAGTTACTATGTGTGAGCTTCTTGATTTGATACAAGGAAGAAATACGAACAAAAGAAGAGGTCTTTGGGTGGAGAGAGAAGATTAGATTTGTGCAAAAAGTTTAGAAAAATAAGAAAATATAAATAAACAAATGAATGATTTTAGGAATGATGTTAAGGAAATGCTTGTCCAATTGGTCTTGACCAAACTAAGGGCAAGGGACACGAGGAAGAAAAACCAAGGCAAAGAGGAAGAGGAAGTTCTGATTTGAAAATCCTTACAAAATGATAGCATCCGATTTGAGTTTTTCTTGAAATTTGAAGGAAATTGACGAAAGCTTAATGGAAGTAGTGTGTTAAGGATGACTCCATTGGAGCTATGGATTCCTTGGAGTTGTCATGAGAAGTGATGGGGACCATCCAAAGCTACCATAAACACCAATAAAGACAGAAGCACTATCTGTATAACTAAAGTAGAATACGTTTGTATAGAAGTGTATTTGTAAACATACTTTTAAGTTGTAGAGATATCAAAGACATTGGAGATCCTCACTTGTCACACAAGCATGCATCTCTAGAGCATAAAGGGACATATAGGCCACTCCTTAAGCCACCAATCTTACCATGGTTAAGCAAGCTTACTCGGGGTTAGGATAACTTAAGGAGCAAGCTACCTCCTCCCTTATCATCTATAAAGACTTTGTACTTAGATTTGACATTAATGTGAATGAGGTATTCCGAAATAGAATCCATTCTCTCTCAAATCTCCCCTTGCTTGCAAGCCTACACGACCTAAGTGAGCTCCTTGGAAGGTTGGCCTCACCAACTTCCTCTTCAAAGCAATACCATCACTTTCACCGAACCTTCAACCATTCAGTTGCTTCCTTTCATCCAAGTCTTCCACTGCCTCTCTTTGATGACTTTTTACGGCAAGTGCACCGCGTTTGTTATAAGTAATAATTATCCCTAAGGACGAATATCCCACAAGGAACAATGAATTATCGAGTACAATATTCGCTAAATAAAACAACAGAACAATAAAAAGAGTTTTGAGTTAGTTATGTTGACATTGATCAATAAGAAAACAAACAAAAAATTAGTTGCTTCAATTGGAAAAATAGGGATTAGGTTTCATCTCTCTCACTCTCATGTATTTTGATTAGCATGATAATATTAAGTTCTTTGATTGAATTTGATGCCGATAGAAAATTTATTTATATCGATATCTCGCATATAAAATCCTTAAGAATGTTTCCTAAATATCGATATCTCACATACTTATAAAAACAACTTAGAATCACATTCAGACGTTAATGACAATTAACATTTCAAGTCTATCTCTAGCACTCAAATATGCTAAGTATTGTTGTTTAGGTCTGAACCCTAAAAATACATCTCAGTCAGATTTAAGATTCTCAATTTGTCACGGAAATTTAAAAGTAAAACAACAATACAAATAATAAATCAAGAACTGAATATTAATATATAAGATATCACCTCAATATATAAGGGTTTGAGCAGATTACTCCCAATACCAAAGGGTAGAAATAGTCACGTATACTTCTAGCACCTTCCATTCTCCCAATTGGGTTACAATTCACTCTATGGTGTTTTCCTCTTAATCTGGAACACTAGGGTTGAACCTCTAGCCCCCTATTTATCCTAATTTTTTAGGGTTAGGTGGCTTCCTATGTCACGCTAATGGGCTAAGTGATAAAACATAAAAAAAGGCCTAATCTTTTTCTGCATCTTTTTCTATTCTGAGACCTTCCAGCTTTCTCTTTTTAGCTTAAATTATTCTCCTTTACTCCAAATCTTCAATCCTCCCTAAAAATCTGCAATTAACACCAAATTTGGGAATAAAATGCTCTTATTCAAATAAAGCTCATAAAAAATGTAAAAGGTATAAATTCATAAATTAGAGATTATTTTATATGTAAATTAGCAATAAATCCTCATAAGTGCATGTTCCTGCCGGTTGACCTCAAACGTCTTCGTGCGCCTATGACAACCTCGCGTCCTAGAATCCCTGCACTCCTTCTCTTTCGATCACCTGAAACGCAAAGACAAAGGGCACCCTCGCGGCCGTTTGCACTCCGACTCTCAAGTCAGTCTAAGTGATGGCATTTCATGAAGGTCTTCTTGAATCATGTGATAAAAAGTGGTGCGGAAGCTATGAAGGTGTGTGAGCAAGATCCTCCTAAGAGTGGTGTTGATCTTGAAGGTGCATGATATGTATGAAGCTAGGGAGGTTTGGCCAACCCAAGGAGAGGTGAAGGAGATGAAGTTTAGAGCCTAGAATTCTAGGGAGAAGCAAAGCTTGGCACAAAATGGCAGCATAACTTTACCCACAATAAACTTGAAAATACAAGGTGTAGGCTCCTCCTTTTATAGGCTAAGGAGGACCATAATGCAACCCTAATGCTAGCCAAATGAAATGTAAATGTGAAGCACATGGGTGCACATGGCACATGGTGCACAAATGAGCACATGGGGAGGGGTGTGTCTAGTTTTTATGCTCACCCCCTCCATGGGCTTTCTAGACCGGCCTTGGTAAATTTAGAGGTTTTTTTAGAAACTCTAAGTTTACCTAGGTTGGTGTTGTAGGTGCCAAAATTAATTCTAAGAAAATTACAAATAAAGTTCCTATGCTAATTTTGACAAGAAATTAAAGTCTACTCTACACTAGAGTTTATGGCATTTGAACATGTAAAAGAACGTCTTCTTGGATCCTCTTGGCCATAACTCTATGGTTGGCCCAAATCTACCCTTTGGTGGGCTTGCATGTGGGCTTGTGCTTGGGCCTCTTCCATCATCTCCTCCCTCCTGAAAAGGATTTGTTCTCAAATCCATTGCTTCTTCTTCTTCATGGCTAGGGGATGGTTGTGGCTGGATGGTGTCCATCATCTCCTCCTTCTTTGAGAAGATCTATCCTCAGATCTTTAGACTTGATCTCGGATAGCAGCCTCTTGCTTCGCCAAAGCTTGTCCTCCTGGGTCAAACGTCCACCTATAGAAATAATCAAATAAGGCATAGGTGTTAGTTTGCAAATTAATTTTACTAGGTTGCCATTTTTGTTTTTCTTTTGGTTTTGGCAACCTTGGACAAAGTTTCTCTTTTAATGGTTGTGTGTGGTCTCTAATCATCTTATGTATTTTAAAAGGTTCATTTGTGGTTACTTTCTCTTTAGGCATAAATCCTATAGAAGATGGTAACAACTTAAAAGGAGAAAGATGATTGAATCCACACATAACTTTAAAAGTAGAAATATAAGTAGTTTTGTGAACTACTTTATGGTATGTTTGCTCACCTCTAGAGTTGTGTGTGCACTTCATGTTTATTCTAGGCATAGTAGAAAGAGCTAGATTTTCAAATATATTTTGACCATGCGTTTGAGGATGATAAGAATTTAAAGTGTGCAATTTAGTTGCAAGTTTTCCAAAGGAAATCCTCAAATCATGGTTTGCGAAATTTGGAACTCTATTCAACACTATGCTTGAAGATAAACCATGAAGATGTATGACTTCTCTAGAGAAGAGTTTATCTATAACCATGAAGATTGAATCACAACCTTTTGTTGTCCTAGGGAGTTTTAATATGAAATTTATATCTTCCCAAGG
The DNA here is from genome assembly GCF_051622355.1 of Phaseolus vulgaris. Taxonomy (NCBI): domain Eukaryota; kingdom Viridiplantae; phylum Streptophyta; class Magnoliopsida; order Fabales; family Fabaceae; genus Phaseolus; species Phaseolus vulgaris. Next base: position 23,353,100 of record NC_143505.1, on the reverse strand, counting down.
ATCATTTGCAAAAGGTGAAGGAGTATAGAGTTCATGAGACATTGCCTTGGGTGTAGTTTGAAAACAAGAATTGTACCTAAGGTAATGTCTTTGAACTTCTTTTCTCATGGGGGACAAAAGTTTTCCTTTTAAAAGCTCTAGAGTTTTATCAACTCTAATTTGTCCCATGAGTTCTCCTTCATGAAGACTCTTTCTCTTATATGTAAGGATAGTCTCGTTGTGACAACCATTGTTTATAAGGATTTGTACACTTTGCAATGGTTGTCTCAATAAGACATGACAAGTTTCTTTAGGCCCTACTTCACATAAAAATTTGTTTTTGTAGATCTTATAAAAAACTTGACATTCACTTGGTGATATCCTAGCACATATGAGAAATAATCTATTTCATTTTTATCTATGCAAGCTTCTTTTAAAGACTCTTCTTTTTCACTTAGGCTTGCAAGTGTTCCTTTACAAAAGGTAAGGCTTTGAGGTTGTTCAGCAAGACACATATTTTCAAAGGTATTTTTAAATCTTTGGTCTTGTTGAATGACCTTGTGGGAAGGAACACTCTTCTCCCACGCCTTTTGTTCTTCAAGGGTCTTCTCATGCTTTTCTTTTTCTTTAGCTTCCCTTTCGACTTCCCCTCTCTTCTTTTGTATTTTTCTTTCCTTTCTTTCTTTATGGGAAGCAAACAATTTTTCTACCCTCATTTCCCAATCTAGGCAAGCTTCTATATTTTCTTTTCCATGGGAATGGGGTTGGTCTACCCTAACCTCTCTTGGGTTTTCTTGTTCTTTTCTATCTCTTCTATGTCTTCTAGGGGGTGCTTGATAATAATCATTTATTCTAAGGCTTCCCTCCCCAAAAGAATCATGATCTTTAGAGATAGATGCATGAGAAGGTAATTTCTTTAAAATGTGAGACTTCTCATCCTTTGCTTTAGTCAATACATTAAGTTTAGTCTCACTCTCCAATTGTCTATATGCAATTGATTGCACAGTTTGTGAAACTTCTTTCAAAAGAGTTTTTAAAGATTTTAATTCACTTCCAATAGACTTTGTAGAATGAGAAGAAGAAGACATGACTAAAACTTTGTGTATACAAGTATTTTACCTTGAGAAAATTTAGGGAAGTCAAAGGAGGTAGTCTTCCAGGTAAGGGAGGTGAGTCACAGAGGACTACTTAAATACCAAGCCTTTGCCTTAGCCAAAAACTATCCCCCAATGTCTTCACACAAAGCTTTCTCTTAGTAAACTACTTAGAACACAATTAAGTTGAGAAATCAATTTTTTTTTTCAATGCAAGAAAACAATGTATGCTAACTAATTAACAAAGCTAGACGGTTTTAACAAAGCTTAAAACAACCACACATACAAAGCGTTACTAATTAAGCAAAAGAAAAGGCAATTACAAACAATTAACAATTGCTAATTAAGAATTCTATACTAGTCGGCCCTAGGTGAGGCTTCTTGGACACTTTGAGCCCTTGAAGACACACTCACCGTCTAAATCGTAATTAAGAGGTAATTAACACAAATTAAGTTGCAAGGAAATTAAGAAAACTCCCTTTGTTGATCCTTTTTTTTGCTAAATGCACTTCCTTGTTGTCTTTGCTTGTTGGCCCTCCAAGTGTTTGTAGTGTTTTCAAGAAAGCTTGTTTCAGCCTTGGCTCTGTTTCCCCTTAGAATGAAGGTTTTAATTCTCCAATTCCAGCACCTATCAAAAGACTAGACCTTACCCAAGTCAAGTTTCCATTCAATTAAGCACCAAAGGAGAAATAATTTCTAGCACCAAATTAGAGGTCAAAGAACAAAAGCAAGAAACAATTTAATTGAATAAAACAATACCACCAAAAGGAGTTAGATTATGACAACTAGAAAGAGGTCCAAGAAATATTAAGCAAGCAAATAAAAGGTACCAAAATAAAGGTAGGCACACAAAAGAATCCTAAGAATGGCACTAGAATTAGATGACCAAATAAAAAAACAGCACCACTGGAAAATGTTGTGGGCCAGAAACGTGTTTTTCCCCAATTTATGCTGAGCTGTGTTTTTAAGATATGATTCTGAAATTTGATATTCAAGATATTCAAGATCTTAGCTAAAATCTGGCTTTGGAATCACTCAAAACGCATGCACCAATTTTTTTTAATAAATTTTTCAATTTTGGTGTTCAGTTACGCCAGCTGTAGCGCCTCAGATTTGCACACTGATTTTAAAAGATTTATCATTTTTTTTCTGTTGATTCTTTTGGACTAATTCTTTTTTTGTCCTTTCTATAATACTTCAAACTTGCAAATTCCAGATAATCATAATTTTCCTATGAGTGAAAATATTTTTCTGGATCAAAACAGTCAGCACAGAAAATCTGAAACAGGGGATTCTGGAAACTGGAAACAAAAACAGCAAGATACCAAAGTTTAGACACAATGGAAATTTGTGAAATAGAATTGTGTAGGATCTAAACACAATATGAACTCAAACTAAAATTAGAAAGGCACCAAAAGATCAAAGAACAGCAGATTCAAAGCAATTAAAGATACCCAAAATCAAGAAACAATCAAGCCAAATAAAGGACTACTAAGAATTGTTGACATTGTGGATGAACATGACTTGACAAAACATATATGGATTCAGAAATTAAAGACTCAAAAGCATAATATGAACCAAATAAGAAAGCAATAAAGACTCAAATTCCTAAAAGAAAAAACAGCAACTCAAGGTGTATGGAATCCTATCACAATTTGCACAAGAAATTGTTCAAGAGCAATTGAACAAAAGTGCTTCGGTTGGATCTTCCAAATAGCACACCAAAACAAATTAAAATGCAAAAAACAGCAAGACAATTATGGAAAATAAGATGAACAACATGAAAGTAAAGAAGAACTATAAATGAAAAGACCAAAAGCAACTCATCTTGAAGAACCCAAGCTCATGATACCAAATGATGACATTTTCATGAAGTTCTTCTTGAATCATGTGATAAAAAGTGGTGCGGAAGCTATGAAGGTGTGTGAGCAAGATCCTCCTAAGAGTGGTGTTGATCTTGAAGGTGCATGATATGTATGAAGCTAGGGAGGTTTGGCCAACCCAAGGAGAGGTGAAGGAGATGAAGTTTAGAGCCTAGAATTCTAGGGAGAAGCAAAGCTTGGCACAAAATGGCAGCATAACTTTACTCACAATAAACTTGAAAATACAAGGTGTAGGCTCCTCCTTTTATAGGCTAAGGAGGACCATAATGCAACCCTAATGCTAGCCAAATGAAATGTAAATGTGAAGCACATGGGTGCACATGGCACATGGTGCACAAATGAGCACATGGGGAGGGGTGTGTCTAGTTTTTATGCTCACCCCCTCCATGGGCTTTCTAGACCGGCCTTGGTAAATTTAGAGGTTTTTTTAGAAACTCTAAGTTTACCTAGGTTGGTGTTTTAGGTGCCAAAATTAATTCTAAGAAAATTACAAATAAAGTTCCTATGCTAATTTTGACAAGAAATTAAAGTCTACTCTACACTAGAGTTTATGGCATTTGAACAAGTAAAAGAACGTCTTCTTGGATCCTCTTGGCCATAACTCTATGGTTGGCCCAAATCTACCCTTTGGTGGGCTTGCATGTGGGCTTGTGCTTGGGCCTCTTCCATCACTAAGGGTCAAGAAACACCAAAACTCACAATACTCAAACTCTCTGTGTAATTCTGTGTACTCCAACTCATGCACTCAATCTCTGGGGTCATCCGCCTTGGGAGCGCCTTAGTAGCCGCGTGTCGTGCATGCAGATCACCCTTGGGACGTGGCCCTCTTGGGTCGTCTCTTTCCCAGTGGCTCTTTAACTGTGTTACGCCATAAGGTGCCATCTACACCTCATGCACGGATCCCTCATGGCCTAAGCTTATCCCTTACTGATAACTGGAATGTGGTTTGGAAACCACCGTTCTGGCCCATCTCTTCATGTTTAGATAGCCGAGGTTCGAGGCCTTCACCCGACACCGAGCACTCCTCGGCCATCCTGTCTTGCGTGCCTCGCGAGACACTGACTCGTCCTCCTTGTGGGACCCAACCTTCGAGGCCCCATCATCTCTGCGGTCAACGCCGAAGTCCGAGGACCGTTTGGCACACAAGCCCCCAGTCTCGAGCTGTTAACTTGTTCAGCAAAGAGACTAAGTCCTCGCCCTACCGACCTACGTGGGTTCATGTGACAGGACATGCACAATGCCCCGAAGTGACACTTTCCTGCACTTGCCTTAATTTGTTCACACGTGTCTCGATCAAACGACTGGGACTTAACGTCGTTTGCGCTTCCCATGTTTTCGTTAAACATTTCGAAATTGCGCGCTTCATGCACTGTTTCATCACTTGAAACTTCTCTTGCACTCTTCATCTTCTTCATCGAGCGCTCTCGTTTCGTCCTTCACAAAAATCAGAACTTTCACTCAACCACAATCAAAGGTATGATTTTTCTCCATTGATTGCTCTCTATTTTTGGTTTCGCGCATTGATAACTGCCTGGGTCTGTTTAAACTTCTGCATTTAGGTTTTCCTCTGTATCTGTTCTTCATTCATTTGTTTTTCTGGGTTTTGTTGAACGTAGGGTTTTCTGGGTTTTTCTTCAGTTTCGCACCACAACCTCCCTTGCTGAACCTTTGCTTTCTTATTTTCCTTGCCTTTTATAACTTCCTTCGACATGGCTCGAACAAAAACCACCTCCAACCCTCCTCCCGACGCCAATTACAAGATCATGTACCCCTGGGCGTCCGCTGAACTCCTTGCTGAAACCTCCACCCTTACCTCCTTCGCGGACTAGAGGGCACACCTAGACAGCGAGCCCGAGTTTAAGGGTAGGGCGTTCAGGAGAGAGTGCGACGCCTACATCTCGGTTCACCCCTATGTAGCGGGCGAACCTGTGTGCGTGGACAGCCGTGCCAATGAAGGAGAGCCTTTTTTCTTCTTCTATCAAACTGTTTTCAAACGCATTAAGCAACACCTCCCCTTCACCAACTTCGAGAGGGAGCTACTGACTGAAGTCAACGTTGCCCCTACCCAGCTGCATCCCAACAACTGGGCCTTTGTGAGGGCCTTCTCCATTCTTTGCAACCATTTCGGCCATCCACCCTCCGTCGACGTCTTCCTCCACTTTTTCGAAGCCAAGAACCCTGGGAAGAACCTTTGGGTGAGCTTTAGTGGCGTGGCTGGAAGAGTCATCCTTACGTTGTTCCAATCATCGTACAAGGGTTTCAAGGGGAAATTCTTCAGGGTGTGTTGCTCTGAGCACGACCGCACCGCCTTGGATGGATTTCCCTTGTACTGGGTGGGGGAGTTGATCCTTAAGAAGGCCAAAACTCTTGATGAGCTATCCTCTGCCGATCGCGAGGTGTGCCAAGTGCTAGCTAGCCTTGGGGTGGTCTTCAACACCATCGAGCTCATCAAGCATGAGTACAGCCCATCCAGTCTTGCCGTCTATATTGGTATAGAGCCCTGCTTCTAACCCCCCCTTTATCTCTGCTCCGCTTTATTCTTTATCTGTTACCTTATAATTGTGCTGGTGTTCTGACTCTTCTTTATTTTACTAAGTTCTCACCTCCTTCCCATTCTGGTGCAGGCATGGTGCTGAATGAGAAGAAAAGGGCAAGACTAGCTGAGGTTTTGGCCCTTCGCCAAGACGCAGCTGCTGGTGCAGGTGCCTCAGCGCCTTCTGCCCCACCCACCAACCAAGTCGTTCCATCTCCTACTCCTTTAGCCCCTATTGTCGCAATCCCCTTGGCAGGGCCTCTCCAACTTCAGCCCCCCTTGAGAAGGGCAAGAGGGTGGTGGAGATCACATCCGACGATGAAGACACCATGGAGGGCCCTTGCTTCAAAAGACGCAAGGCGGCAGTAGTGGTCACCTCCCACTCTTCTTTCGCTAGGTGCCCTGCCTCGTTCAGGGATCACCCACCAAGCGCCTCCTCACCTCAAGGCCTCCCTGCGCTCTAGGGCGGTGGTGAAAGCGTCCCTGAACCTGTTCCTGCCCCCGATCTTTCCCTAGTCCTTCAACAGATCCTTAAGGGCTTCCAGAGGGGTACTGCTGATGGCTTGAGCGAAACCGAAGTGCGGGAGAGCCTGACTCTCAGCCTTGGTGAGTTCTTCGCTCAATCTGATGCCCTTTCTCAAGAGGCGGAGGCACTAGTGAAGGAACAACTAGCCTTGGCTGAGGGAAAGGCAAATGAAGAGCTGGCCCTGGCGAAGGAGCAAATTGCTCAACAGGCTCGGGCTTCCTCCAACCGCGAGACTGCTTTGCAACAAGAAATAACCGCCCTTCGCCAGGCTGAGCTGGACGCCAACAATAAGCTCTTCGATAAGGGCCAAGAGTACACCATCTTGGTGACTAAGGTTGTACCTCTGCGCACCCAACTGGTGGAACTCCAAGAAGAAGCGGTAGCCAACATGGTTAAGATCGGGAGGTGCAGTTGGGCAAGGCGGAGGTTGAGCTTACCGCACAAGCTGAGGCCTTCGAGAGGGCCAAGGCAGAACTCCTCGACGATGCTGTTGACGCCTACACCGCAAGGTTCAAGGATTCTCGCTCAGGTTGCTTGCAAGCATCCTGAGATGAACGAATCCCCTTTGCGACGTTAAACCGCGTCGTGGATGGGCAGATCGTGCCAGGCGCCTCACTATGAGCTTGTCGTGATTTATCTTTGAATAATGCCCTTCTGTAAAACTTGTAATTTTAATATAACTTTGCACCTTTCTTTACTTGTTCTCTTGCCTCTATTTGCCAATTACTCTGCTTTTGACTGTTAACTTGCTAATAGCGCTTCAGCGCCAACAACATTAACGCATGATAACCTCGTCAACCTTTAAAACTTTGAACTCTAGGTAGCACACTTTCTCACCATTCCGATCCCTTTGCCTTAACTGCTTACCGCCCTGTGATGGAGGCGGGTAAGTGTGAACCTTTAACTGGCCTTGCCTTAAGTCTTGTTTAGACAAGGGGAACTCCTTTGTTGATCCTTACCCATACTTTGTGGTTAGGTAGGATATACTAACCGGCCTCATCTTTGCCCCCAAGGCGGTAGAGGACTTAACTGGGAATCCTTTCGCTGAGCCTTGGCGTTCATACTTGAGAGGAGGCGTCTTATGCAGGAGCTGCCTCTCTCTCTCTCTCTCTCCCAAGGTTTCTAACCTTAAGTCGTGTAACTGGCCTTGTCTTCGTTCAAAGGAAAAAGAGGACTTAACTGGTCGAACCTTGCTATTCGCACTTGGCGCCCACGCTCGAGGGGGAGGCGTCCTTAACGAAAGCTGTCACTCCCTCTCGAGGTGTCTAAACACCAAAACGACAGGTTTGTCATTGGTCAAACCCTGCTGTTCGCACTTGGCGCCCACGCTTGAGGGGGAGGCGTCCTCAACGGAAGCTGCCACTCCCTCTCGAGGTGTCTAAACACCAAGATGACAGGTTCGTCACTAGTCGAACCCTGCTGTTCGCACTTGGCAGCCACGCTCGAGGGGGAGGCGTTCTCAACAGAAGCTGCCACTCCCTCTCGAGGTGTTTAAACACCAAGACGACAGGTTCCTTACTGGCTGAACCCTACTATTCGCACTTGGCGCCCACGCTCGAGGGGGAGGTGTCCTAAACGGAAGCTGCCACTCCCTCTCGAGGTGTCTAAACACCAAGGTGACAGGTTCGTCCCTGCATTGCAAAAAATATGAGAATATATATACTTCAATCGTAACTTTATTGGGTGACCTCATTAAAAAACCCTTAAAAGGGAAAAGAGCGTCCCCTTAAAACTGTGTACAATGCTAGAGGTTCAACTGAAATAAAACTTGAGATTGGTCGCATTCCAAGTACGAGGAATTGCACCTCCCTCCAAGGTCTCAAGCCTGTACGCCCCGTTGGCCAGGACCTCTGTCACCCTGAAAGGACGAGTCCACTTGGGGAAAACTTGTTTTCTAGTTTATATGGGCGGGCCTTCCGTATCACCAGGTCAGCGACCTAGAACTGGCGGGGTCTCAGCTTCGAGCTGTGCTTATACTCCACCCTTCTCTTTAACGCTTCAACTTTAATTCTCGCCTCCTCCCTAACCTCATCCAACAAATCTAGGTTCACCTTTCTCTCTTTGTTGGACTCTTCAGCCACGAAGCTCTAGAAACGTGGTGAGCTTTCCTGGATCTCTACTGGGATCATTGCCTCCGACCTGTACACCAAGCTGAAGGGTGTCTCTTTGGTGGTGGACTGGGGCGTGTGTGTGGTAAGCCCATACTATCCTAGGAACCTCCTCTGCCCAGGTCCCTTTAGCCTTCTCCAGTCTCCTCTTTAGACCTTTGAGTAGGACTCTGTTGGCAGACTTTACCTGCCCATTTGTTTGCGGGTGTTCGACTAACGCAAACACTTGCTTTATCCCAACTTCTGTGCACAACTTGCGTAGTTGTGGGCTCGCAAACTTTGTACCATTGTCGGAGACTAGATGCCTTGGCACACCAAAACGACACACTATATTCTTCCACACGAAGTGTTGGATCTTGTGAGCTGTCATCTGTGCTACTGGCTCAGCCTCGATCATCACGAGGTACTTCATCTACCTTATCGCCAAAGAAAAGGGCCACAAAATGTCGATTCCCCATGTATGAAAAGACCACGTGCTATAAATCGACCTCAGCTCTTCTGGCGGCGCCTTGTGCCAGTCGGCGTGTTGTTGACACTGCTTGCACTGTTGGGCGTACCTCATGCAATCTTCTCTCACCGTTGGCCAGTAATAACCTGAGCGAACGGCCTTTGATGCCAAGGACCGCCCTCCAACATGGCTACCACAGATTCCCTCGTGGAGCTCTGCCATTATCTGTGTACACTGGTCTTCGCTCACACACACCAAGATCGGATTGACGGATTTCCTTTTTACCTTCTTAGCTTCCGCGGGCTCCAATGGAAGTAACCCATCGACTAGATAGCGCCTGTAGGGTGTCATCCTTGTGTCCCCCTTCTTGAACTATACATATTTGCATCGACTCCCCCTCCAAAACCGGGTAAGCGCTTACACTAGGCGTTCTTAGCGTCTCTTGAGTCAACGACCGATGACTCCCCGCCATGCCTCTAGCCGTACTGATCTAATGAACACCCACCATGTTATCAGCAACAAACGTTCGCGGTGCCTTGAGGGTCTCCTGTGTGACCGTCCTCTGCCTTCCCCCTTTGCCTGAACTGGCGAGCTTGGCTAGTAGGTCAGCTCGGGCATTCTGCTCCCTTGGGACGTGCACCAACTCAAACACTGCGAACGAGCCCTTTAGAATCTAAACGTACCCTAAGTACGCGACCATCTGTGGATCTTTGGCTTGATACTCCCCGGTCATCTGATCTGTGACCAACAGGGAATCGCTCTTTGCCAACAAACTCCGCGCTCTCCTCTCTTTGGCTAAGAACATCCCGACTATGAGGGCTTCATACTCTGCCTGATTATTGCTGGCCTTGAAAGCGAACTGTAGGGCCTGCTCAATCAACAACCCGTTAGGTCCTTCGAAGATCACGCCGGCTCCACTACCTTGCTGGTTGGAGGACCCATCCACGGAGAGCACCCATCTGGGCTGTTCTTATAACACTTCTTAGCCTCTCGCTGGTCCGACTTGATGGTTATCACCTTCCCACTCAAGTCCGACAACTTCATCTTCATATGACGCGTTGATGCTACTGCCCTTAGCCTATTCAAAGTCGGTCTCCCCAACAGATTATAGGTTGAGGAAGCATTAACTAATAAGTACCTTATATTCTCCGTGCGGGATGCAATGCCATCCGTAAAGGTGGTCATAAGCTCCAGATGCCCCCACACCTCCACTTGGTCTCCCGCGAAGCCATACAAGCACCCAATGTAAGGCCTCAGCTGGTTGGGAGACAACTGCAACTTATTGAAGGTGGACCAAAACATCACATTTGCCGAGCTGCCTTGGTCCACAAGCACTCGGTGCACCTTCCTCCCTGTGGTTACAACAGAGATCACCACAGGGTCGTTGTCATGCAGGATGACGTCTCGAAGATCGACCTTTGTGAAAGTAAGGTCAACGTCGAGCACGTCGTCGACTACCTACTCCTCTATTGGCATCACCGAACGTGCATACTTCTTGCGCTGAGAAGCAATGCACCCTCCACCTGAGAAACCCCCCTGCGATGGTGTGGATTTCCCCATGTACGGGCATCTCGTGCCCCTGGTCCTCACCTGACGTTGCTGGTGTCTCAACCCTCTGCAATTCCGCTAGATAGTTGTTTAGGAACCCACTCTTCACCAGCTCGTCCAACTGGTGCCCCCCGTCAAGCGGTTGCGTTTGGGATGACCAAATGCTTGGTGAAACTCGCACCAAGCCTCCTTGTGAGGCCCCAACTTCTTGTCAGTCTTTGACTGCATCTTCAACCTCTCTTCTATGTTGGGCACAACTATCAAATCCTTCAGCTCTACCACAAAATGATGCCGCACAAGCTTATTCTCCCTTGCACGCCCCCTGGCCTGAGGCTTTTTAGGCTCGTAGGGTTGTTTCTTTGTGGGGAACCTCTTCTCTATTGTAGCCTCATGCACTCTCACTGGTTGTAGCCTCATGCACTCTCACTGGCTGCGCACGCGCCGACGCTCATGGGCGGGTGGGAACAACTCTCGCGCGCTTCTCATTCACCTTCCCTTCTGCTGCGATGTGAGCCACCACTCGACGCCTTATCTTAGAAAGGTTTTGGGGCAGTTTCTGATGAGTGATTCACTGAAAGGCCCTGAACAAATTCCCTTTTTGAACGCATGAACCATCATCGTTTCATCCTTGGTGCCAAGCCTCACCACCTGCGCCCCAAAACGGTTAACAAACTCCTTCAGCGACTCACCCTGGTACTGTCTTACGTCGAAAAGTTCGTAAGAGTTGGATGGGGGAGCACGATTCGCAATGTCCTGCTCCCTATAAAACTTTGACAACTGTGCGAACGATGTCATGTGGCCATTAGGGAGGCTGATAAACCAGTCCATCGCCGTCCCTACCAGCGTGCTCATGAACAACTTGCACCTCACTGTGTCAGCACCACCAACCAGCACCATCTGTGTATGGAAAGTTGTGAGATGGGCCTCTAGATCCTCCATCCCCGTGAAGGTGGCATTCAGCCCCACGAACGCAGCTGGTATCACAACATCCATAATCTCCTGCGAAAAAGGCATGGGGAATTCCCTGTGTGGTGTGGCACACTCTTGCTCCTCCGCCTCTCGATCACCTGCCTGGTTTCGCAACTCGCGGTGCAATTCCTCGTTGGTTCGGTGCAACTCTTCATTTCTTTCCTGTAACGCAACCAGATCAACCTGGATGCGTTCTTGATCTGCCCTCGACGCTGCCATCGCTTCTTGAAGGCCCTGCATCACTTCCATGACTTGTTGCAGGGTAAGTCCTTCACCTTCGATTGGTGCAGCGAGTCCATGCCTTGTATTCCTCATCTTGATCAGTACTTGATGAATCTTGATGATTCTTGATGGATCTTTCTCTGTTCTTGCGGTTGGGACAATCATTTTAGATCGCTCCCCACGGTGGGCACCAAATGTTCCTGTCGGTTGACCTCAAACGTGTTCGTGCGCCTACGACAACCTTGCGTCCCAGAATCCCTGAGCTCCTTCTCCTTCGATCACCTGAAGCACAAAGACAAAGGGCGCCCTCGCGACCATTTGCACTCTGACGCTCAAGTCAGTCCAAGGGCCAGGAAACACCAAAACTAACAATGCTCAAACTCTATGTGTAATTGTGTGTGTACCAGTGTTAGGATTGCGTACCTTGTTGCGTTCGTTGTTACCCTTTATATACTCTAGGTTTCCCGCCCTTTTTACTAACTGTAACCGGGCTTACATTAAGTGTGCCTTAGCGTCACTAACGCCCGCTCTGAGGGCCAACTAGTGCGTAAGACTCCCTTACCGAAGTGCAACTGGCGCGGGATGACCACTCGGGTGCCAACTCATGCACTCAATCTCCGGGGTCATCCGCATTGGGAGCGCCTTAGTAGCCGCGTGTCGTGCATGCAGATCACCCCTGGGACGTGGCCCTCCTGGGTCGTCTCTTTCCCAGTGGCTCTTTAACTGTGTTACGCCATAAGGCGCCATCTACACCTCATGCACGGATCCCTTATGACCTAAGCTTCTCCCTTACTGATAACTGGAATGTGGCTTGGAAACCACCGTTCTGGCCCATCTCTTCATGTTTAGATCGCCGAGGTCCGAGGCCTTCACCCAACGCCGAGCACTCCCCGGCCATCCTGTCTTACGTGCCTCGCGAGACACTGACTCGTCCTCCTTGTGGGATCCAACCTTCGGGGCCCCACCACCTCTGCGGTCAACGCCGAAGTTCGAGGACCGTCCGACACAGTGCCTATATTTTAATATGAAATATTACTGAAATTAGACACTTATCACTCTCCATCCCCAATTCCACAAGCAAGAACTTTGGCCTATATCAAGATATGAAAAGTGATTGGTTCAGCCATATCACTTGGAGAGGTGAAGTGGGAGACCAAAGATGTCTATCCTAGAGAGGTTTAGACAAGGGAGTTCTTAGGCTTGCAAATTGATAGCATAACACTCATATATTTAATTTACTAAAGCATGAGCTATGTATCCCAATTTATAGGTTTAAGGACTGACCATTTACAAGCAAAAGGGTGGGAAATTCAAATGCAAATTGGTTTAAAAATAGGTGCCTAAATGAAGTCACAAGGGAAGCATGATCAAGCGTGCACCATGTGACCTAGTTAGGTCTAATGATTAGCTGCAGTTAAGCTCAATTATACCCTAGGTAGGTTTTAGAAGTCTAACCTTAATCCTACTCTACTCAAAGTAAAAATACAAGGAAAATTCCTACTCAACTTTTAAGCAAGAAAATTAAAATCCTACTCTAAAAATTTACACTAGGTTATGACATTTTTGAACATGTATAAAAGAGTGTCTCTGCCATTAGTAGCAGAGTCCTAATATTTTTGTATCCTCCTTGTCATAACTCTAGTGGTTGGTCTAAGCTAAGGCCTGTGCCATCATCCCCTCCCTCTTGAAAAGGATTTGTCCTTAAATCAAAAGTTTCTGCCTCATCATTTGTGCTACTTGCAAAAGGTGTTAGATCTATAACATTAAAAGTAACATGTACTCCATATTCCTCTAGCAGTTCCAACTAATATGCATTATTATTGACTCTCTTGAGGACTTGTAAAGGACCATCTCCTCGGGGACTAAGCTTAGACACCCTCTAACTAGGGAATCCATCTTTTCTAAGGTGCATCCAAACCAGACTCCTTCTTTAAAAACTATCTCCCTCTTCCCTTTATTGTTATGTTTTATGTATATCTCAGTTTGTTTATATTTATTTGATTTTTAATCCTCTCATGTAATTTCTTAACAAATTCAACTTTTGTAACCCCTTCCTTATGCACAAATTCACGTGGATTAGGCAAAGGTAACAAATCCAAAGGAGTTTGAGGATTAAAACCATATACAACCTCGAATGGAGAAATATTAGTAGTCTTATGGACCACTTTGTTATATACAAACTCAATATGAGGAAGGTACTCATTCTAAGATTTGTGGTTTCCATTCATGACCAACCTAAGCATAGTTGATAGAAATCTATTTCACTACCTCTGTTTGTTCATCAATTTGAGGATGACAGAAGGTTGAAATATTCAACTTAGTTCCTAGCCTTTCCCAAAGAGTTTTCCATAAATGGCTAACAAATTTTGATTCTCTATATGAAACTATGGTTTTAAGTAGATTATGAAGTCTTACCACTTCTCTAAAGAAGAGTTTGGAGATGTTCAGTTTATGGCAGGTTATGAAATGAGCCATCTTACTAGACCTATTCACTACCACAAAGATGGAATTAAAAACTCTTTGTGTTCTTGAAGTCCATGCTAATGTCTTTCCATGGAGCACAAACAAGAGGCTAAAAAGTATACAGCCCATGAGACATTGTCTTAGACTTAGCTTTTAAACATGATATGCATCTATGACAATGTCTTTGAACTTATTTTCTCATATGGGATTAAAAGAATTTTCCTTTTAAAAGCTCAAGAGTATCAAAACTCCAAAATGATCCATAATACTTCCTTCATGTGACTCTTTAACACGAAGTTTTGTATGTGTTCCTTGAGGTATACAAATTTTACCTTATTTAAACAAATACCCTTCAGAAACATAAAATCCTCCTTGTGTTCTATGTTTCCAACTAGAAAAGAAGGATGCAAAGTCCTATCGTTCTCATAAAGTTTAGGTATGTTTTCAAATCCAAGAATTTGGGCTCTAAGTTTAGAAAATAGAGCATGTTTCAAGATAGAGTATTTACCACAATATTTGTACTACCCTTCTTGTATTTGATAACATTGGAAATTGCTCTAAAAATTCCATCCACTTTGTGTGTCTTTTGTTCAACTTATGCTGACCCTTAAGATATTTCAAAAAAGAATCATGATCTTTATGAATTACAAATTCTTTTGAAACCAAATAGTTCCCAAGTCTGTAGGGCTTTCACAAGTGCATAGAGCTCTGTATCATAGGTAGGGTAATTGAGGGCTACATCATGTAGTTTTTCACTAAAATATGCATGGGTGCCCACCCTGCAATAACACTACACTTATGCCTACTCCTGATGCATCACACTTTAGCTTCAAAAGTTTTTGAAAAGTTTGGCAAAGTTAGAATGGGTGCATTAGTGAGTTGAGCTTTCAACATTTGAAAGGATTGCTCATGTTTCTCATTCCAACAGAATGGAGTGTCTTTCTTCACTAATTTATTGAGAGGTGAAGCTAGACTTGAGAAGTTGGAAACAAATCTTCTATAAAAACTTGCTAACCTATAAAAGCTCCTAACATCTCCTACATTCTGCGGTGTTGGCCACTCTTAGATGGATTTTATTTTCTTGGGGTCAACATGAACCCCATTTTTGTTGACTACAAAACCAAAAAGGATTACACTATCAACACAAAATGTGTACTTATTTACATTAGCAAACAAATTGTTATTCCTAAGAGCTAGCAAGACTTGCATAAGATGAACTAAATAAGACTCTAAACTCTGACTAAAAACTAAGATATCATCAAAATAAACTACTACATATTTACCTATACAATCCTCAAGAACATGATTCATAAGCCTTATGAAAATGTTAGGTGCATTAGTGAGACCAAAAGGTATCACTAACCACTCATATAGTCCAAACTTGGTCCCAAAAGCAATTTTTCACTCATCACCCTCTTTGATTCTAATTTGGTGATAACTGTTAGAATGGATGGCTTTAAACTAGAGGGGGGGGGGGGGTTGAATTGTTTAAAGAAGATTCTCGCAAACTTTTAAAAGAAGAATGAATTTATCTTAGGAAACAATTGATAAGAAATTCAGTTTACCAAAAGCAGCAAACAAAATAGCAGAACCAGAAAAACAATCGGTTGTTTCACAGAAACAATCGGTTGTTTATACCAGCAAACAACAAACAAAACTGAAATTAAAGAGTTAAGGATAGAGAGATTGCACACAGATGTTTATACTGGTTCACTCCAAACCCAGAGCTACATCCAGTCTTCTCAGAAATCCTGAGGAAATCCACTAAGCAATCACAACTTGATCACTTACACAACAACCAAAAGAATGACCTTGAACACCTCAAGACACACACTCTTCTTGGCCAACACACCAACACCAAGATTGTTGATTTTGATCCCCTCAAGAACACACAACCAATCTCATCAAACACAGAAACGAAACTTGTTTCACAAAGTACAAGGATTAGACTTGTTACAGAAGATAATCTGAAATCAATACAAGCAGAATCCTATTCCACAACTTTGATCAATCACAAACTTTCAGCAATCTCAGCTCTTTGAAAAACTCAAAAACTCTTAGCAAAAACTTGTCAAAGATTGATTCTCAAATCTGTTTTTCTGAATTTATTCAAAGATGTAGTTTGTTATCAAATCTTAACAAACTCTTAAATTGCATTAAAAGATTGGTCCAAGCATTTAATGACTAGAGCGTAATCAGTTAAATCATTTAAAGCTCAGTCAAAGATAAAACAATTTTTCTGTTATGGTCCCAAAACAAGCAATCGGTTGTTTTTTCGAATCAATCGGTTGTTTTGGTTCTTAACAGTTCAACCATTTTAAAAACAATTTTCAATCTTTTTCTCAAAACATCTAAGTATAAACAATCGGTTGTTTCGACAAAACAATCGGTTGTTTTAACTTAGTTTGAAAACATTTTACTTTCACAAAGATTGAGATGCTTATGCTTTAGATTCGATCAAGGGGTGGATTACAATACTCAAACTAACCCAGAACTATACTAAACTAGCACAACAACACCAAGCACAACCAAGGGTTCAACATCCTTCAAAGGGTTTGGATTCTTCAAAGGTTGAACACCACTTGGTTCAACAATCTCCCCCTATTTGATGAAGACAAATCCCAGATGCTTGTATTGTACTTGATTGAATCTGAAGCAGTTCCTGCAAGATACAGTTTTGAACAAAGCATAGAACTTCTGATATTTGGTTAGCACAGATCAACAATAATAAACTTCAGAACTAAATATCAGAAAATATTACGCATCCAAATTGTTTTAACAACTAAAAAAAAAACAGAAACTTAAACACAACATATATCTCCCCCTATTTGTCTTCACAAATAGACAAAGAGAAGAAATAAAACAAGATATTGTTTTGATTACATCAGAATTAAAGCAGCAACAGCAGAAAGAAAGAAAATTTAAAAACCAGATATAAGCACAAAAAACAATCGATTGTTTCGATACACCAATCAATTGTTTTTCCTTCATTCTTCATCATCAGCAAACTGAAGATCAAAGATTTGGTTATGGACAGCTTCAATCTGTTCATCTAGAGTCATGAATCTTGCATCCATGTTGTCAAACCTGGTGTCAATCCTCTGGAAATTACTAACACAGAGATCATGAAGACTCCTTTGATTTTCAACGAAGCTATCAAGCCTATTCATCATTAATCTTTCAAAAGGAGACATGGTTTGCATCCTTTCTTCTTGATTTCCAGCACCAACACTTGGTCCAGCATCTTGATAATCTTCAGGTGGATCTTCATGTTGAACATCCATATCAGCAAGTTCATCTTGTTCAAGATCAGCAGCACCACTAGATGAGGCACCAAGGTCACCATCCTTAGTAATCCTTTTTCCACCTACTTTGGTAAAACCCATCTTGCTGAGTGATCCATTGTTCAACTCTTGAGTTGACTTGACCAACTCAGAAGTTTCATCTTCAAGGTTCACTTCAAAATAGAGTAGAAATTTAGATACTAAAACAGCATATGGATAATGATAGTCACTTAACCTCATAGCCTTTTGCATGTGCTCTTTGATTATGTGAATCCAATTGATTTTGATCTTCTTCATGATGAGAGCAAGCATGAGAGCAAGCAATCTTTCATCAAGCTTTAGACCTCCAACCGAGCATGTTCTTACTTGAGCATGTTGATTTTTCAAGCAACTCTTGTAGTATTGGATTTTGTTAAAATCCTCCACTACTCCAAGATTTCCTTTGTTGATTCTAAGGCCAGAGAACTTGAGACCAGCAACAGCAGTTCATACTTCATGAGTTATCTCCATTTCTACACCTTTCACATGAGAAACTAGATTGTTTCCCTCAAACTTTAGGTTTGTGTAGAACACCCTCACCAAATATCGATATATATTTCCCTTCATCTCTAGGAACTTTCTGAGAGATTGATCCTTGAGCAGCCTTCTCACATTATCAGGCTTTTGACTTTTCAGCCAATCAAAGCATACAACCTTGGGGTTGTTTATTTTCTTGATACTTGTTTCATACCTATACTTCTCAATAAGATCATTGTCTCCAGAAAACCAGCCTTCTAGCCTTCCTCCATACCTTACAGCCCTGGTTTTGACTCTCTTTGAGGTGGGAGGAGTTGATTCCATGATGGCAGAGAATAAAACAGAGAAGAGCTCTCTTCACAGATTTTTGCAAGAGATGTTGCAATTGGTTGTTCTTGTGGAAAAGATCAGCTGCACCAGATTTTATAGCAGAAAAAAATCAATTAGCATTCAATTTTATTTAGTGGGTACCTGATTTTCAGAGAGAGAGGACTTGACTCTGCTCTGCACATAAAATGTCAAAAAAAGCTGAGAATCACATGGTCTTCACATGTGATCTTTGTTGTAACTTCTCTCTGAACATGATCAGCTTTCAACACAGATTCTTTGACCAAGATTCTCTCTTTGAATTGATCTGCAACGGATAAAAATTCAAAATAGCAATTAAAAAGATTTCTTCACAGTGCTGTCAGACTCAAAACAATCGGTTGTTTCGAAGAAACAATCATTTGTTTTTCCGCAGCAGTTAAAACTGTTTTTAAATTTTAACCATGAGCAGAAAGAGTTCAAAGCAGATGATACTAAGCGTATTAAAAATATTTTTAACCAAGATAAAGGACTTTTACAACACAAATTAAGAACAAATAAAGGAAAGTCTTATCCTTATGTTAAATCTTCCATGAGCCATGTGCTTTATGATCAAGAAGCATTGATTCAGCTTCAATGATTGTCTTTTTCTTCAAGAACTTGATCAAATGACTCAGTCCCTCCTTTTTCTTTAGTTTTCCTGCATAAAAAGATTTCAAGCAACAAGATTTGGTCCCTTACAAATTTGGGTCCTTTTGGCTTTTCTTTGCAATTAGAAACTTCACATCCTTTAGGAATCCACTTCATAAAATCTTTTGGAACTGAAAATTTCCTTATTTTGCAGAACCTAACAGAGTGGCCTTTCTTCATGTAGTAAAAGCATGTAACAACCGGTTGTTTCGTCTTAACAATCGGTTGTTTTTCTGGCTTTCTTGAAAAACTTTTTGAAAACTTATCTTGTTTGTTTTGTGGATTAAAGCCTAAACCAGCCCTTCCAAAAACACAGTTTTGAGATGCCAAGACATTCTCAAAGTTAGATTTTCCTTTCAAAAGCTTATCCACAGTACTTACAAGATAGTGCACTTTCTTTTCAAGGTTTTCACAATTTTCACAAATAAGAGTATCACACTTGCAAGAAGAGTTTTTGAAATGTATTTCTAATTTTTCAAAATCACTTTTTGCTTTTTCCAGATCTTCTTCAAGTGATTTATCTCTCTTTTCAAGCCAACTGTTAAGATCTTTCAATCGATTGTTTGAAAGAGTCAATTTATTAGCTTCATCATGTGTTTCTTGAAAAGCTTCAAGTAATTCACTGTAATTTTGTTCATTTAAGGAAGCACATGAACTTACCTCACTTGAGCTGCAAGATTCATCATCATTTTCAGCAACCAAGCAGATGTTTGCTTTCTCATCTTCACTTGATGAAGAACTTGATGATGATATCTCATTATCATCCCAAGCTATGTAGGCCCTTTTTGTCTTGCCTTTCTTTTCCTTATAACTGGGTTTTTTCTCCTTGCTTTTGTTTGGACAATCTGCCTTTATATGACCTTGCTCACCACAACCAAAACAAGTATAGTTATTGGAATTAAAATCATTGGATTTCTTGTTTCCATACCTATCTTTGTTGTTGTCTTTGTTGCGATTTCTCTTTAGGAATTTGCTGAACTTTCTTGACAACAAGCTAAGGTTTTCCTCATCACTTTCATCACTGGAATCTTGTTTCCCTTTGTGCTTGGATGCTTTTAAGGCCATGCTCCTTGTGTGCTTATCTTCACTCTCTTGAACATTGAGTCTATTCATCTCTAACTCATGTTCCCTAAGCTTTCCAAACAAAGAAGCAACACTTAATGATGTTAAATCTTTAGATTCGGAAATAGCAATTACCTTTGGTTGCCATGCTCTATCAAGACATTTCAAGATCTTGATGTTCAGCTCTTCTTTATCAAAGGTCTTGTCAAGACTCATAAGGTGATTGATGATGTGCGTGAATCTTTTCTGCACCTCAACAATTGTTTCTCCTTTAAGCATTCTAAACATCTCATACTCTTGGATTAGAGCATGCTTTCTAGCTCTTTTTACCTCATTTGTTCCTTCATGAGAGACTTCCAAGGTGTCCCACATTTCTTTTGATGATTTGCATTGCGAGACCCTGAAAAACTCATCAGAATTTAAAGCAGAGGTTATAATATTTTTGGCAATGCAATCGAATTTGGTCTTTTTGCTTTCTGCATCAGTCCATTGAGACCATGGCTTCTCAATAACAGATCCATCTTTTTCAAACTTTGGGATAAAAGGACCATTTTCAATTGCATCTCAAATTCCTTTGTCAAGTGATTTCATAAATATTTTCATTCTTACTTTCCAAAATTGGTAGTTCAAAGCACAAAACAGAGGTGGTCTGTTAATTGAAGTACCTTCCCCAAAAGGTAGTCTATCAGCCATTAAAAAGGTTTTTAGGATCAACTTGAATAACTTTCAAGAACCAAGCTCTTGATGCCAATTTTTAGAATGGATGGCTTTAAACTAGGGGGGGTGAATTGTTTAAAGAAGATTTTCGCAAACTTTTAAAAGAAGAATGAATTTATCTCAGGAAACAATTGATAAGAAATTCAGTTTACCAAAAACAGCAAACAAAACAGCAGAACCAGAAAAACAATCGGTTGTTTCACAGAAACAATCGGTTGTTTATACCAGGAAACAACAAACAAAACTGAAATTAAAGAGTTAAGGATAGAGAGATTGCACACAGATGTTTATACTGGTTCACTCTAAACCCAGAGCTACATCCAGTCTTCTCAGAAACCCTGAGGAAATCCACTAAGAAATCATAACTTGATCACTTACACAACAACCAAGAGAATGACCTTGAACACCTCAAGACACACACTCTTCTTGGCCAACACACCAACACCAAGATTGTTGATCTTGATCCCCTCAAGAACACATAGCCAATCTCAGCA
This sequence comes from Phaseolus vulgaris, assembly GCF_051622355.1. Taxonomy (NCBI): domain Eukaryota; kingdom Viridiplantae; phylum Streptophyta; class Magnoliopsida; order Fabales; family Fabaceae; genus Phaseolus; species Phaseolus vulgaris. The sequence continues at coordinate 23,332,258 of NC_143505.1, read as the reverse complement.
AACACAGAAACGAAAGTTGTTTCACAAAGTACAAGGATTAAACTTGTTACAGAAGATAATCCTATTCCACAACTTTGATCAATCACAAACTTTCAGCAATCTCAGCTCTTTGAAAAACTCAAAAACTCTTAGCAAAAACTTGTCAAAGATTGATTCTCAAATCTGTTTTTCTGAGTTTATTCAAAGATGTAGTTTGTTATCAAATCTCAACAAACTTTTAAATTGCATTAAAAGATTGGTCAAAGCATTTAATGACTGGAGCGTAATCAGTTAAATCATTTAAAGCTCAGTCAAAGATAAAACAGTTTTTCTGTTATGGTCCCAAAACAAACAATCAGTTGTTTCTTCGAATCAATCGATTGTTTTGGTTCTTAACAGTTCAACCATTTTAAAAATAGTTTTCAATCTTTTGCTCAAAATATCTAAGTATAAACAATCGGTTGTTTCGACAAAACAATCGGTTGTTTTAACTTAGTTTGAAAACGTTTTACTTTCACAAAGGTTGAGATGCTTATGCTTTAGATTCGATCAAGGGGTGGATTACAATACTCAAACTACCCAGAACTATACTAAACCAGCACAACAACACCAAGCACATCCAAGGCTTCAACATCCTTCAAAGGGTTTGGATTCTTCAAAGCTTGAACACCACTTGGTTCAACAATAACCACTTTTAATATGAATATTGGAAAATATTATGGACCCATTCAATTCATCAAGCATATGAAGTCTAGGAATCATATGTATGTATTTGGTGATATTGTTCATGGCTCTACTATCACAACACATTCTCCACATGTCGTCTTTCTTAGGCATTAATAAAACAGGTACAACACAAAGACTTAGGCTCTTTTGGACCCATCCCTTCTTTAACAATTCCTGAAGTTGGGATTCTATCTCCTTAGTCTCTTTAGGATTAGTCCTATATGTTAGTCTATTTGGTAGACTAGCTCCAAACACTAAATTTGATGTTATATGCCCCTAAAAAGTGGAAGTCCAATTCGTCCTTCCTTAGGGAACACATCATCAAATTTTTTTATAAGACTTTTAAGCTTAGGAGGTAGAACATTGGGTTCTGAAAGTGTGGTAATGCATGTAAGTGCTCCTTTACAAAGAAGGAGGCGTGAAGGTTGTTTAGACAAAAAAAAAAAAATTAACTTCATTTTTCTCCAAATTTATTTTTATCTAAATGACCTTGTGGAAGGAACACTCTTTTCCCACACACTACAAGATTATATCCTGTATGTAACTTTTGACACCATAATTTGCATTGAATGGGATTTGAAACTAGATTCTTTCAGTGATCAAAGAAAATTTAACCACTACACCAAACAAATTCTTTAGTATTATTGTGATTTTTATTATACTTATTATTAATAATAATATTAACAATATTAATAATATTAAAAATATTAATAATATATATGAATATAATATTAATAATATGAATATAATATTAATAATATGAATATGGACTTGGGTTCGAGTCTTGCCTGCTGCAATTTGCTTCCAATATTAATTATGGACTTGGGTTTGATTCCTATTGAGTGTAGATTGCTTCCAATATTAATAATAATTAAAAAAGATAAAAATAATAATGAAAAAATTTAAAATAATTTTTTTGCATTACATACGGATAAATTCGTATGTAATTACATACGGATTTTGGCTGTATGTAATTCCAATTTTTCGCCTTAGCATTGTCCCTAAGGACTATCTTTTGATTTTTGAGATTTTTTTTTTTCATTTTCTCTTTTTATTTTCGTTTGTACTTGGTCCTCTACCACTTGTGAAGGTGTTAAAGGATAAAATACAAACTTTTTCCTTTATGGGTAAAAATAATCTCGTTAGTAAGGCCATTATGAGTGGTTTTCTTATCAAATTGCCATGGCCTTCCCAATAAAATATGACAGGCTTCTATGGTACTACATCACATAAAACATTGTCTTTGTAATTCCTTAAAAAAAGACTGACTTTTACCTGTTTATCTACAGTTAAGTCCATGTCTTCATTCAACCATTATAACTTATAGGGTTTAGGGTGGGGTATAACTTGTAGAGCAAGCTTTTCAACCAACTTAATGCTACAAGAATTGCAGTACGAGCCAATATCCACAATGAGAGAACAAGTATTTTCTAAAATTTTAAATCTTGTATGAAAGATGTTCTCTCATTGTGTTTCTTGCTCCACACTAGGTTGATTGTTGAGAGTTCATCTAATCATCAATAGTTCCCCCTCACAAGGATATGCCCCCTCACTCTTTTCTTTATCCTCTTCACGAGACTCGTTCTCTTGGTTGCTATACTCATCTTTTCCCCTTAGGATCATGATTCTCCTATTGGAACATTGGGATGATATATGGCTTCTACCAAGACATTTAAAACATTGAATATCTCTAGTGCTTGTGTGTGAGGTTTGCATACCTTTCCCTCTCTAGACTCTTGAGAGTTTCTAACTTAGATTTATCTTTAGAAAAAGCTCTCATCCTTTTCTTTCTTATACTTATTCCTGGGATAAGAGCTAGAATAAGAATTTTCCTTGCGACTTGACCCTTTTCTCAAGTTTTGTTGCTCGACTTTTATGCAAAGTTGGATCAAGTCATTCAAGTCCATGTAGGGAAAAAGTTCTATTGTGTCTTTTATCTCTACACCGAGTCTAGTTAGAAACCTAAAGATGGTGGTGGTTTCTTCCTTCCTAGTAAATGCTCTCATCATGTAAAACTTCATTTTCTGCCTATACTCATCTACACTCATATTCTTTTGTTGGAGTCTTTGGAGCTTGTTCATCAACTCCCTATTTTAATATGAATATGATGGCGTCTCAAGGCAGATCATTCCAATAGGTAATGAGAGGGTCCTTATGTAGACGCCTCTCTCTCTCAAGGACAGTCCACTAATACATAATATTGGATTGAAACTTTGATTGACACTTTAATGTTGCCAGGGGTACCTTTCTTTCCTCACTCACATGATGGCAAGCAAAGAGTTGTTCTACTTTCATCTCCCAATCTAAATATACCTTACCATAGAAAAAAGGTAGGTCAACCCTAGTCTTAGTTGGTTAGCTTTCTCTTCTAGTTCTCCTAGGTGTAGGTTGATAATAATCATTGATTCTAAGACTCTTTTCCTCAACACGAGAGTCATTAGACCTAGAACTAGAACATGAGAGTCATTAGACCTAGAACTAGATGGGTGAGACTTTTTTTTATTTTCTTATGTATTCATCTCTTTCCTTAACAAGTTTGAACTCTTCCTCAAGAATAACAATATGAGAGTCTCTTTCTTTCTTTTCTTCAATGATTTGATTTTTATGTTGTAATTATTTTAGTGTAAGTGATTGAATGTCTCTAGACATTTTTTTAAAAAGAGATTTTGTTGAGTTCAAACCACTTTCACTAAGATTGGAAGTATGTTTAAACATGTTAAAGTTTGTGTTAGAAGTAATTCCCAAAGAGAAAATTAGGCTTAGTGAAATAGGTAGTTTTCCAGGAAATGGAGGTGGATCACTAAGATCACTTAAGTACCAAACCTTTCCTAGCTAGAGACTATCCCACAACACTTCACAAAATTTGTTCTAAGAAAATTACTAAGAGCACAATCAAAGATGAAAACACCTAACAAAATATGAAAAGCAATAAAACAATTGAAATAGCTAACCAAAAAGCTTTAAACTAGACGGTTTCCTAGGTGAGGCTTCTTGGCACCTTGGACCTTGAAAACACATTGATGAAAACCATCCAACCTCAAAACATTTGGCTAAGAAAATTGGAAGCAGAAAATGGAGCTCAAAAGACTCTCATCTCAGGGAGAATTAATTGTTGTCTGCACCTCCATTTTTTATTTATTTTTATAAACATTGTATAGAGTGGTGTAGGGTTTATTTCAGGCTTGTATTTTGGCCATTTTCTTGGGCCAATTAGAGTAGGGTGTAAATAGAAAAAGAAAGAGTCTCAAGAACACAATTAATTTGAACCGATTGAAATTAGCACAAGCATCATGAAATGATCAATAAAATGGAATTGAAACAACAAGACAATAAAAAACACCATATGAACAACACGAAATTAAAGAGAAGAAAATTAGGAGAAAAAGATACTTAGCTCTTGAGGAACCAAAGCTATGGGTACCAAATGATAGCCTCCTCTCATATGATTTGAATTTTTCTTGAAATTTGAAGGAGATTGGCGGAAGCTGAATGGAAGTAGTATGTCAAGGATGGCTCCATTGGAGCTATGGATTCCTTGGAGTTGCCATGATAAGTATGGAGAGTGATTGGTTCGACCATATCACTTGGAGAGATAAAGAAGGACTAGAGAGGTTTAGACAAGGAAGTGTTTAGGCTTGCAAATTGGCATTATAACACTCATATATTTGATCTGTTAAAACATGAGCCAAGCACCCCAATTTATAAGTTTAAGGGCCAACCATTACAAACAAAAAGGGTGGAAAATTCAAATGCAAATTGGTTTGAAAATATGTGCCTAAATGAAGACAAAAGGCAAGCATGATCAAGTGTGCACCATGTGACCTAATTAGGTCTAATGGTCAGCTTAGGGTTTAATATGGGCTGCAATTAAGCCTAAATATACCTTAGGTAGGTTTTTAGAAGTTTAATCGTAAACCTAACCCAAATTTACTTAAAAATACAAGTAAATTTTCTACTATACTTTTAAGCAGGAAAATTAAAATCCTACTCTAGAAATTTACACTAGGTTGTGACATTTTTGAAAATCTATAAGAGAGTGTCTCTACCAACATTAGCAGAGTCTCAATCTTCTTGTATCCTCCTTGCCATGGCTCTAGTGGTTGATTCTGAGCTAAGGTCTCTGCCATCAAATCCCACATAAAAATCATCAAAGACCTAGAAATGAACCTTTCTTAGAGAATAAAGGGTTAACCTTCCTCCCTTTCATGGAAAAATTGATATATATGGATTTTTAGTTTGGAAGATAAAATTGGAACAAATTTTTAAAAGCCACCACGTAGAAGAAAATAGAAAAGTATCCCTAGCAACACCGAGCTTTCAAGGACAAGCCATATATTGGTCGACTTCTTTATTGAAAGACCTTTTTGTTTATATTCGATACTAGAATGAGTTAAAAACTGGTATGAGGAGACACCATGTTGCCTTTTACTATGAGAGGAATTTGATGTATCAACTCCAAAAGGTTAGACAGAGAAATCTATCTGTAGAGGAATATAGGCAGAAAATGAAACTTCTTATGTTGAGGTCCAATGTCAAGGAAAATCCCAACGTTATGATTACTAGATTTCAAAGTGGCCTTAACCTTGAAATTTGAGATAGGGTTGAACTCATACCTTTTGAGAATTTAGATGAGTTGGTTCATATATGAGTTAGGGTAGAACAACAACTTAAAAGAAAGTTTATCTTTCAAAAAAACTACCCTGACACATCATTTTATAGGAGAAAGCCTAGGAGGGAGGGTTACCCCTATAAATATAGGTATGATGAGTCAAAGGGAAAATATATCACTAATAACTCTATATCCACACCTAGTGAGGATGAAGTCTTGGAGTCCAACAAGGAAATTCAACCCTGTGAGGGAGAATTGTTGTTGGTAAGAAGGCTTCTTTGAAACTAAGCAATTGAATTAAAGCGGTCACAACAAGAATATTTTTTCACACGTAAAATATTTCCAAATATTTGCTCAATGGTAGTGGATAGTGGATCTTGTTGTAACTATTATAGTTCTAGATTGATGGAAAAGTTAGCCTTAACTACTGAACCCCATCTAAAACCTTATAAACTTGAATGAATTAATAATGATAGTGGAATAATAGTGAAGGAACAAGTAAATGTACCTATTTCCACATGAACTTTTTTTTTAAAAAAAAGTTTTGTGTAACATTATACCTATGAAAGTTGGGCACATTATACTTGGAAGACCATGGAAATATGATCATAAAATCAAACATGATGGCTACACCAACAACATATGTTTCAATCTCTAAGGCAAAAAAATAGCTTTATTTCCTCTCCACAACAAGCGAGAGAGGATGAAATAAAAATGAAAGAAAAATTGAAACAAAAGGAAAATGAAAAGTAAAAAAAAAAAGAGTTTAGAGTTAAGATTCCAATAAAATATACATACTTTTGCACTCTTATGAAGAAGGTAATAATTTATCTTTACAGGAAAAAAAACACTTTGTAAAGAAGTTGCATGATTTAGGCAATAAACCTTACAAAGTAAATAAAAATATTTTCAAATAAGGTTCAAGTTTTTCACATTAAAAATTTTATAAATGTAAAGGACCATGTTTTAACATTCCCCATAAAAACATTTGCATTCTGATAATGTTTACTGTATTTTAAAGATGGATACATGATCCTGGTGGAGAAAGAAAATAATCTTTGAGGAAATGGTCCATGCCAAGTCGTGATGACTACAATGATAAATTGGATCTGAGGACAAATCCTTTTCCAAATAGAGAGTCTGATGGAGGGCTTGCACCAACTAAGAAGGGCCACTTGTCAATCTCTAATTTGAAAGGATTTGCTCCGATGGGAGAAAACATTGCCCTCATGGGAATGAAGAGGATTCTCTCCAATTAGAGGACACTTGTCAAGTTAGGAGTGGAGAGTGTTTACGTTAAACTTTTATGAATTTTGGCACCTCTTAGCACTATAAATGCAAGTGCTAGCTTTCTTGTAAATTAACTTAAAATTTACTAAAGAAATGTTGCTCAAGTTTGTGCACAAATTATCTTTGCTCGCCTAGTTTTGTGTCTAGGTTAGAATTACTTAGGAGTTGACATCACCTCTTATAAATCTCTATATTCACCAACCAAATTCATCTTCTCCATTCAATTTTCTTCATCCATTTAACCCACACAATGCACCCATCAATCGTAACTTATACAAATTATAAGGAGTTATATGGATTAAACATATGATTACATCACAGTTATTTACAAAAAATGTAATAAAAAGATCATAGGGTTTTTAACTAATAGAGGTGGTACGTCCTATGACTAAAACAAGATAAGGTGTACTCTTTTAGGTTTCTAAAGCACACTTCAATGTTTAATCAACAAGCTAGATTTAAAAGTCTTTTACTTAAGTGTTCATAGGATCATGTTAGGTTGTAAGCAACCATTTTTTTTTCTTTTTTAAAGGTATATTATATTTTTAGAGAGCTTGGAAAGATAGTTGTGCAAATCATTTTCTAGAGTTTGAGAAGTTATTCGTTTTCCAGTTGCATCTATCCCCGTAGACATTGAGGGTTGTATTAAATGCCTTTCAAGTAATATTTGATGCAAACTTCTCTTTGAAGAAACATTTTGATATACAATATAACTTATCAGTTCTTGGTCACATAAATTTTATCTCACCTTGAGTAAAAGTTAGAATTGTATGAGGCAGATGGTCTATATATAGGTGACAAATTTTCCTATCATATGGGTTGTTGGCATTTAACAACTTTAACACACCCTTCAAGAGACTTTGATATTAACATTTCTTGTGAGATTCTCTTGGTGGTCAGATAAGAGAACATTGTTTGCAAAACATAGTATAAACATATATAAGTTAAAATTGCACTATGAAATGTTACATTTTAGAAAAATAGGTCGAGTTCAAGAGAGTGGTGAATTGAATTATTAAGGTTTTTCGTAACTTTTTAAGAATTAGAATGATTTTTTTTAGAATTAATTAATTGAAGCAAGCATAATATAAACTTTTAATAGATTGAAATTCCAGTTACAAGAAGAATAAGATTAGTTCATATTCAAAAATAAAGAGAGAAAGAGTGAGAAGATTACACAATAATTTGTGTATTAGTTCACTCTTAAACAAGAGATACATCCAATTGCTCAATTAAACAAGTCAAACTCACACAAAATTAAGTGTTTTCAATTACAAAATACACTAAGAACACCACTCTTGAATCCTACAAAAGTGTTTTCTACCCCTCTGACATTATGTTCCAGAACCGCAATTGAAAATCCTATCTAGTCAAGGTTAAACACCACAAATGAAAAGTATACAACAAAAGAATATTACTTGAATCACATCAAGATTAAACTAGAATAGAAAAAACTCAAGTGAAATCCTATTGACCAAAACAAATTATCTGAATAACACTTAAAGAAAACTTCAAGAAAACACCTTCTTTTTGACTTAGAAGAATAACTTTCTAAGATGTGAAGGTATTTTAAAATCTCAAACTTTGTTGAAAAAAATCTCAGAATGAGAGTTATATTAAATTTATCCTATCAGTTTTAATAGATTAATAGTGTGTTTTAATTCGTTGATTTCACATATTAGTGAAAAGAATTGATTAAACCATTATTTCAATATGTTAAAATAAGAGAAAATTTTAATTTACTAATAACATATTAAAAGATTATTCCAAAACTATTTATAGTTTTAAATAATGTACATTGATTAAATCAACAACATAATTTATTAAAATATCCACTACACTTTTAGGACTTTAGATAAAAGTATTTTAATTGATTAAACTATATTTTAATTAATTTAAATTATATTTTAACAAAAATAAGTTCCAATAAGATTTAAATCCATTAAGCAAAAATAAAGATTAAACTAATCAGAAAAAGGAAAGTCATACAAATTGATCCTGCCTGTTGACCAAGACGCAAGAGCCTTGCCTCGTCAAATCTGGATCGACTTTGCGCCGTGTTAGCTTTCGTCCTTCGCTTTGATTCACCTCAAGAACTTGCAAAAAGACAGAACGGCACCGCTGCGGCCGATCATGCTCCGACGCCCAAGTCAGCGACTGAACCACCAAATACTAAGAGAAAACTTAAGAGCTTTCTGGAACCGTGCAAAATTCTCTCTCAGCGTACTCAAGTTCTCACCAGCGTAAAAGAAATATTCTAAAACGCGCGTACCTCAGAAGTTTGTTAGGATCTCTTATATACCTGTGCACTTTCTCTCTCCTGGCAGTTACACATCTGGACACGTGGCTCGCATCCAGCTGTACACGTGTCACCATCTGGAGCATCCTTGACTCGGGCGTCACCTCTTACTCTTCAGGCTTTCAGCTAAGTTATTTATGCAGGAAACAACTCAGCGCGTAACTGCCTTGGAGCGTGATCTCTTCTGCATGGCGAGTACGGGTGATGGAGGAGGGCCCACGCTCACCACACTATGAAAGCCAAGATTCCAAGGCTAAGACCGTCTAGCTTATGAAGAGGAGCGTCTAGACTCAAGGAGGAGCGTCTAGCCTAAGATATGGAGCGTCTAGACCATGATAAGGAGTGGCTATATAAGGAGCATCTAGAAGGACCGTCTAGCTCACCACACATGGATCAAGCTACGGTTTGGGAAAGCCTTGTAATTGGTACATGAAGGCCCATTAGGGGTACTTAGTAGATAGGATAGTGTAGAAAGCACTTTTGATGGAAACATTCTAGAAACTAGGGTTGTGTGGCCGGTCATTGCACATGACACATGGCTTAGCATTTAGATTTAATTTTGGTTTTCTTTTCCTTAGAAGTTAGCTTACCATTTACGTCCAAGATAGCCTATAAATAGGAAAGCTATCTCATTATATTTTAAAAAAAAGTTTAATTGAGTAATGTTATGCTGCCATTTTTGTGCACTAGCTTTACTTCTCCTAGAAATCTAGGCTATAAACTTCAATCCTTTCACCTTTCTCCCTTGAGCTGGCCGAACCACTCAAACACCACACTCATCATGCACCTTCAAAGCCAACACAACTCCTAGGAGGGCTTTGTTTCACTCACCCATTGCTTTCGCATCACTTTTTACTACTTTGATTCAAGAAGAACACATGAAATGCCATCATTTGGTATCATGAGCTTTTGGTTCTTCAAGATGAGTAGCTTGGTCTTTTAATTTCAGTTCTTCTTTATTTCATCTTTGTCATTTCAATTCCTTACTTGTCTTGCTGTTTTTATATTTTAAATTGTTCTTGGTGTGCTTATGGAAGATCCAACCAAAGCATAATTGTTCAATTGATCTTGAACAAATTCTGTGCAGCTTGTGATAGGATTCCTTACACCATTGTGTGGCTGTTTTTCTTTTAGGAATTTGAGTCCTTATTGCTTTCTTATATTTGCTTCATTTTATGCTTTGAGTCTTTTTTTTCTGAATCTATAAATGTTGTGTCAAGTCATGTGAATCCATATTTGTCAACAATTCTTAGTAGTCCTATTATTGGCTTGATTGTTTCTTGCTTTTGGGTCTCTTTATATTGCTTTAATCTGCTGTTATTTTGATCCTTTGGTGCTTTTTATTTTTAGTTTGAGTTCATAATTGTGTCTTAGTTCTTACACAATTTCCATTCTTACATTTCCATTGTGTTAATTTTGGTTATCTTGCTGTTTTCTTCCAGTTTTCCAGATTTCCCCTGTATCATCTCTCTGTTCTGGGCTGTTTTGTTTAAAAAAAATATTTCCACCCATAGGAAAATTCTGATTTTCTGTAAAATGCAAGTTTAAAGTGTTATAGAAAAGACAAAAAAAGAATGAGGTCAAAAGAAGCAACAGAAAAAAAATGATAAATCTTACAAAATCAGAGTGCAAATCTTGAGCGCTCCAGCTGGCCTAACTGAACACCAATTTTGCAAAATTTATTAAAAAACAATGGTGCATCCGTTTTGAGTGAATCCAAAGCCAGATTTTAGATAAGATCCTGAATATCTTGCATAACAAATTTCAGAGCCAAATTCCAAAAATACAGATCAGCATAAATCGGGGAACAAACACGTTTTCTGGCCCACAACATTTTCCAGTGGTGCTGTTTTTTTATTTGGTCATCTAATCTAGTGCTTTTCTTTAGGAATTCTTTTGTGTGCCAACCTTTTATTGAGTACCTTTAATTGTTTGCTTTATTTTCTTGAATCTCTTTCTAAGTTGTCATATTATAAATCCTTTTGGTGGTACTGTTTTCTTTCAATTAAAATTTGTTTCTTGCTTTTGTTCCTTGACCTCTCTTTTTGGGTGCTGGAATTTAATTTCTCCCTTGGTGCTTATGTGCATGGAATTTGACTTGGTTAAAGGTTTAGCCCTTGTGAATAGGTGCTGGAAATTGGAGAATTAAAGCCAACATTCTAAGGAGGAGACAAAGCCAAAACCGAAACAAGCTTCCTTGAAACAAACACTACAAACACTTAGGAGATCAACAATCAAGACAACAAAGAAGTGCACTAACCAAAAGGAGGAACAACAAAGGGAGTTTTCTTATTTCCTTTGCAACTTGGTTTATTGTTAATTACCTCTTTTAATTACGTTTTAGACGGTGAGTGTGTCTTCAAGGGCTCAAAGTGTCCAAGAAGCCTCACCTAGGGCCGAATAGTATAGCATTCTTGATTAGTAATTGTTACTTGTTTGTAATTGCTTTTCTTTTGCTTTCATAGGTACGTTTTGCATGTTTAATTTTGTTAATTGTTGGTGATTGTCTTTCTTTTTGTTTTGGTAGAAACGTTTTGCATGCTTAGTATTGTTTAATTTTGTGCTATACCGACTAGCTTTGCTGCATATCTAGCTTACATAGTTTTCTTGCTTTTTGATTTCTCAACTTCTTGTGTTCTAAGTGTTTTACTAAGAGAAAATTTTGTGTGAAGTCATTGGAGGAAAGTTTTTGGCAAGGAAAAGGCTTGGTACTTAAGTAGTCCATTGTGACTCACCTCCCTTACCTGGAAAACTCCCTTCTCTAACTTTCCTAAACTTTCTCCAAGTAAAACACCTATATACACAAAGTTTTAGCCATGTCTTCTTCTTCTCACTCTCCAAAGTCTATAGAAAGTGAAGTAAAATCTTTGAAAACTCTTTTAAAAGAAGTATCCCAAGCGGTACAATTGATATCTTTTAGACAATTGGAGAATGAGAACAAAATCAATGAGTTGGCTAAAGCTCAAGAAGAGAAGTCACAAAAAAACACAAAAATCCAAAAAAACGCTTACTCATGCATCTCAAAGTATTGAGTCTCTAGGGGAGGGCAGCCGTAGAATCAATGATTATTACCAACCACCCCCTAGAAGAACTAGACAAAGGGAGCAAGAGAGCCCAAAGGAAGTAAGGGTAGACCTACCCCATTTCTATGGTAAGGAAGACGTAGAGGCCTACCTAGATTGGGAGATGAAAGTAGAGCAACTCTTTGCTTGCCATAGGGTGAGTGAAGAGAGGAAGGTACCCTTAGCAACCCTTAGTTTCCAAAGCAATGCCATGTATTGGTGGACCTCTTTAGAGAGAGACCGACGTCTTCATAGGGAGCCTTCCATAGAATATTGGAATGACCTTAGGGGAGCCCTAAGACGTCGCCACATACCTTCCTACTACCATAGGGAGTTGATGGACAAGCTCCAAAGACTCCAACAAAAGAACTTAAGTGTGGAAGAGTATAGGCAGAGAATGGAGCTCTACATGATGAGAGCATCCATTAGAGAGGAAGAAACCACCACCATATCTAGGTTTCTAAGTGGGCTCAACCTTGAGATAAGGGATCGAGTAGAACTATTACCCTACCAAGACTTGAATGATTTGGTTCAACTTTGCATTAAAGTTGAACAACAAAATTTGCGCAAAACTTCAAGTCTAAGGGTGGGTTCTTACTCCAACTCTTATCCCAAGAAAGACTTTAAAAGGGAGGGTAGTACACCTAGAGACGAATCCAAAGAAACTACCAAACCCTTAGTGAAAGATGCCTCCACCCCATACATCCGTGCTAGGGACACCAAGTGTTTTAAATGTTTTGGAAGAGGGCATGTGCAAGCACAATGTCCAAACCAAAGGGTTTTGTTTTTAAAAGGACAAGATGAGTACACAAGTGGTGAGGATGAACCTAGTACTCAAGAAAAAGGGGAAGGAGAAAGGATAAATCCTTTGGAGGGGGACTTATTGATGATTCAAAGAATCCTCCACAATCAACCTAGTGCATCCAACGAGACACAACGAGAGAACATTTTTCATACTAGATGCAATATTTTAGAAAATATATGCTCTCTTATTGTGGATGGTGGGTCATGCTGCAATTGCTCTAGCACTAGATTGATTGAAAAATTAAAACTACAAGTAGTTCCTCATCCAAAACCGTACAATTTACAATGGATCAATGAGGATGGAGAACTACGTGTAGACAAACAAGTGGAAATCGAGTTTTCTATAGGTAACTACAAAGACAATGTTTTATGTGATGTAGTACCTATGGAAGCTTGCCACATCTTATTAGGTAGACCATGGCAATTTGATAAGAAAACCTCGCATAATGGTCTAACTAACGAGATTTCTTTCATCCACAAGCACAAAAGATTTGTACTTAGCCCTTTACCACATTCCCAAGTGGTAAAAGACCAAATACAAATGAAACAAAAAAGGGATGAAGAAAAAATAGAAAAAGAAAAAAATTTTGGGAAACAAAAGGCGTGGGAGAATAGTGTTCCTTCCCACAAGGTCATTCAACAAGTCAAGCACAATGAAACTACCTTTACAAACATGCTTCTTGTTGAACAACCTAGCCTTTCCTATTGTAAAGGAACACTTGCAAGCATGAGCACAAAAGAAAAGTCTTTAAAAGAAGCTTGCATAGATCAAGACTATTTCTCCAATGTGTTAAGATATCCCCAAAAGAATGACAAGTTATCTATAAGCACCTACCAATTTTTGTATGAAGTAGTGCCTAGAACAACTTGCCATGTCTTATTGAGACAACCATTGCAAAATGTACAAATTTTCATAAACAATGGTTGTACCAACGAGACTCTCTTTGCACATAAGAGAAAAAGTCTACAAGAAGGAGAACTCATGGGGCAAATGAGAATTGATGAAACTCTAGAGCTTTTAAGAGGAAAACTTTTGTCACCCATGAGAAAAGAGGTTCAAAGACATTACTTTAGATACAACTCTTGTTTTCAAACTACACCTAAAGCAAAGTCTCAAGAACTCTATACTCCTTCACCTTTTGTAAAAGATACTTGGGAAGACACACATTTCCTATTAGAGCTTCCTAGGACAACAAAAGGTCTTGATTCTTTCTTCATGGAAGTGGATAAACTCTTCTTAAGAAAAGTGACAAGCCTCCATGATTTATTTTCAAAAATAAGGGATAGAGCTCCAAAATTTGAAAACATAGCTCTCCCTTCTATGCTTCACGAAATCATGAGGGACACCCACCATTCTTGGGATGAGAATCCTTTTCCTTTTATACATGCATACAATGGAGTAGTCCACAAGATTACTCATATCTCTCCATTTGAAGTTGTATGTGAACATAGTCCTCTTGCCTTTTTAAAGTTGTCACCATTTCCTAAAGGTATTATGCCTAAGGAAAAAGTAACTACTTTTGAAAATTTTAGAAAATATAAGAGGATTAGAGGGCACCTACAACCCTCAAAAGGGAGATATTGTGAGAAGTTGACCAAAACAAGAGAAAAACAAAGATGGCAACTTCGCACAATTAATTGTTTTCCAAAGGCTCACCCTAACTCCTTTGCTTTGTTTCAGGATTCACATAGATTGACATTTGATCCGGGAGGATACATCTTGACGAAGCAAGAGGCTGCTATCCGAGATCAAGAATGCACATCTGAGGATAGATCTTCTCATGAAGGAGGAGATGATGGACACCATCCAGCCACAACCATCCCCCAAGCAAAAGCCTTGGATTTGAGGACAAATCCTTTTCAAGAGGGAGGGGATGATGGAGGAGGGCCCACGCTCACCACACTATGAAAGCCAAGATTCCAAGGCTAAGACCGTCTAGCTTATGAAGAGGAGCGTCTAGACTCAAGGAGGAGCGTCTAGCCTAAGATATGGAGCGTCTAGACCATGATAAGGAGTGGCTACATAAGGAGCATCTAGAAGGACCGTCTAGCTCACCACACATGAAATGCCATCAACGGGTGCCTTCATACACACCTTCCCTGTGGTCTCGCCGGCCGCCTTCATGATCTACTTTACTTGCCTCATCGTGCATGCTCGGGTAAGCTGTTCCTCGGCCTCAACCTCTGGCTAGCTAGGGAATGACTATTTGACGATTTCATCCTCTGCTTCTAAAGCCTGGAACAAGCTTCCCTGATCCTTCGGCGATGTCCTTCTTTCGGCGATCTCTAATCACTTGGTCGCCTGTTCGCATCCGGCGACTTCATCTCAAACCCGGTGACCGCCGGTTTAGGTATGCTAAAGATCGGAGCACGCCAACTTAATAACTGGCGACTACACGAGCCCCCCGACCTCCTTCCCTTCTGCTAGCCAGGTGTCCCGTTCAACATGCCTATATAATAGCTTGTTGCCACGTCATCACTTCCGACCACCTGGGCGGTACACAAATAAAAAAGACACAACACACACTTTATATAAAACTAAGTCTTCAATCTTTAACACTTCCTTAAGAGTGGATTTATCAAATATTGCAGCACTAGTCGCTTCAACACTAAAGACAATATCTTATCGTTTGTTTTGAGCACAAGCTTATCTAATGAAGATAAAAGTACAAAATGCTATGGTGTTTGTTAACATCAGATGAAGCATTAATGTCTATCAAGATATTTGGTACTTAAAGATATTTTCATGTTTTAATACTTTGTTGTAAAGCTGATGACTTTCTACGGCAAGTGCATTGCGTTTGTCAAAAGTAATAATTATCCCTAAGGATGGATATCGATCCCACAAGGAACAATGAATTATCAAGTACAACAATCGCTAAATATAGAACATAACAATAAAAAGAGTGTTGAATTGAGTGTGTTGGCAATGATCAATAAGAAAACAAACAAAGAATTAGTTGCTTCAAGTTGGAAAAATAGGGATTAGGTTTCATCTCTCTCACTCTCATGTATTTTGATTAGCATGTCAATATTAAGTTCTTTGATTGAAATTGATGTCCGTAGAAAATTCATTTATATCAATCTCTCGCATATAAAATCCTTAAGAATGTTCCCTAAAGAAATCTTGTAAAAAGTTCCCAAAAACAATAGAAAAACAAGAGGAATGACAACTTAATAAGACTAATTTTATAACTGCTTAAACTAACTCATTTGCTTTGTTTGATGACTCACAGAGATGGACATTTGATCCTGGAGGACGAGTCTAGTTTTCAAAACAAGAATAAGGTTGTTGTTCGAGATCAAACCTGTAGATCCGAGGACAGATCCTCTCAAGAAGGAGGGGATGATGGAAACCATCCAGCCACATACATCCACATAATGATGATGAAGAAGAAACATTGGATTTGAGGACAAATCCTTTTCAAGAGGGAGGGGATGATGGAAGAGGCCCAAGCCCAATCCCAATTACAAGTTCAAGCTTCAGCTTAAGCCCAACAAATAGAAGATCTGGGCCAATTAAGCATCATTGGATGTCTTTTTTTGTAATTACTTTTGAGTATTTTTAGTAGAACATAAAGGGAGGTGTAGATATAGATATAAGAGGTGCAAATGTATAAAGCTAAGTCACACCTTCCATGTGACATAAAAAGAAGGTGTAGGTGTAGATTTAGGAGGTGCCAAAAAAAGAAACCAAGTTACACTTCCCTTGTGACTAGGAATTGGCTCCAAATTCAAATGCTTCTCATTTGAATTTCCCTCCACTTTCTTTTGAATTTCCATCCTTCTAAACACTATAAATAAGAGGGCTTGACTCATGTATTTACAAGATTAATATACTTAGTGAATTGCTGCCAAATTTGAGCCAATTTCACTTCTTGCCCAAAACCTCTTAGGTTAGGCTATTGATCTTCAATTCTCACCTTACCAAAGAGAGATGGCCTCACCACTCTCATCCCCTACCTAGCATGCACCTTCAAGGTCACCACACCTCTTAGGAGGACCTTGTTCGCTTACAATCCATAGAGCTTCCGCTGATCATCAACAAATTTTACAAATCATGAAGGACTTTCTCCATTAGGAGTGGTGTGTGTTCTTGAGGGGTTCAAGATCATCACTCTTGGTGTGTGTAGCTTGTAATATAGGGTTGATTACATAGTGAATTCTCAGTCGTTTTTTGAGGACTGGATGTAGCTCAGGTGTTAAGTGAACCAATATAAACATCTTGTGTGAATCTCTCTATCCTTACACTCTTTAAATTGCTTTAACTTTATTTTTATAAAGTGCTGATAAAAACAACCGGTTGATTTTCTACATCAAGCTTAAAAACAAATTATATTTGGCTGGACAGATTTTCCATTGATTAATTCTTCATAGCCTTTCACTCTACCTTCAATACTTGTGAAAATATTTCAAAAACAATTCACCCCCCTCTTGTTTTAGCCCTATAATTCTAACACTTAAATCATGTCATTTTGATTTTTAGTAGATTCAATTGCTTAGTTCTAATTTCTTTGAATTGATTTCATGTTTAGGTTTCTTATTGCGTGCTTTGCTAGTATATTTTGATTGAGATTTTTGCACCTTACTTAACTTTAATTTTTATAATCACAATTGAGTGAGGTCTGTGTTTTGGATATAAGCCACTAGTATGAGCAACTGTTGACTTTGAATCTAGCAAAAAGAATCAAGACATGAGACACCTAACACTCAAGGTTTTATTGCATTAGATCTTCAAGCTTAACTTTGGTTGGTCTAAGTGGATCCTTGGGAAGAACGATAGGCTCGTCTTCATCTGTTACAATCACCTATTTACCTTTACATTGATTTAAAGGCAAGCCTATGTGGTTGACTTCCAAAGAGAAACTAGTTTTTGGAGTGAAATTCCAATGGATAAAGTCATAGGCAATATGATGCCTTGAAGATGCCTTTGGTATTGATAAAAAGCTTGATGTAGTCTTATTCAATTTTGATACAACAACTACTTCATTATTTGAAGGTCAAAGGTGACTTCATAGTCCTTCTAGACTTTGAAGTCTTCACCTTTCATAAGGACTCTTGGAGTTGAGCTCCAACACGAAAAAAAACACTACTTGGCATTAATTGTTTGATCTAAGGGGGGAATAAACTTATGTGATGGCTTAAATAACAGTCTTTTAAGAATCAATCGCATGAAACTCTCAAATATCAATCTTTTAATGATATAAATAAGGATTAGAAAGAGATTTTGAAGAAGAAGAAGAGGAGTACGCACAAGAAGCTTGAAAAAGAAGAATAAATAAAAGGGAGATGGCATTAAAGGACTTGTAGATAAGTAGTTTCTTAGTTTTTAGATGAACTTGAGAGAATTTAAAACTTAATATTTTTAACTTGAGAGAGAGCTTGGACAAAATTCACGCACTCTTGAAGTTAGAAGTGTCTTTTGGAGCTTCTAAACTACCACATGTCACTTTTAAGTGCACATAGGGTAGTTTAACTTTTTCACTTGACCCTTCAAGCTTTCAAAAGTCTTCTTGTGTCCATCAAAGAGTAGATAGGTGTCTAACATGTGACTTCTCCAAGAGTCATCATTGGTTTTGAAAGTGTAATCATTACTCTCCCTAAATTCAGTGTTACATTTCCTATTTTTAAGGGATTAACATGTGATACTCATGCTTAGTGGAGTTAACTCTTTTTTAGAAAAGTTAAATAAATTTTCTTCTCTCTTTTCCACTCCTTGGAAAAATTCACCCTTTACATAAGAGAGTCTATTCCATTTGTAAACACACTTTTGAAAATTAAATGAAATTTTCCTTTGTGAGTTCACTTTGAAAGTTTTGAGAGTTCTCTATTCTTTCTTTTGTTTTTATCTTTAGAAGCTTTCTCAAGTGGTAAATCTTGTCAAACTTATCCTTTGGTTCTTAAATTAAAGGTGGCAAGTTCTTCTCCATTCTCTTGTCTTAATTCATTTTTTGTTTTCATTTCTTTACTTATTCTTATTTTTACATTGAAACTAATGCAAACAAAATGGATTTCACCATGGATTACATGCTTTCGACATTAATGCTTCAAAAACCTCTGGAGTTTCTCTTCTCCAAAACATCTTGAGTTGGTCAAGATCCTTCCAACCTTTTAAGGTTTACATAAAGTAAAATCTCACGATGTGTTGGAGAGTGTAACTTAATCATATTTTATGTAGGAGCATACGAACTCAGTTTGTTGATATTTTCGTTAACAAGATGTATATAATTTTGACAGAGCTTAAGAGACATGGTTGTGAGGATTGAAGATTTAAAGGTGATTCTTTAGGTAGGTTTTCCCTCTTTATTTGAGAATTTTGTCACATTCTTAAGCGTTTATAAAGAATTAAGTGTGAAGATGGAAGATAAAGATTCAATGACAATTTTGTTTGTCAAATTTCCCATTTGAGTCATTGGTAAAGATTACATCACACTAGAATGTTGAAGATGGGAAGCTTTGATGTATCAAATCCTCATGGAACCTGAAGTTGTGTTGTGTTTTAGGTTTGGGTTTAGTTATGGGGTTTAGAATCTTTGTAAGATCAGTCTTGATTCCTACAGAAAGTTGTTGCAATCTGTTTTAAAGAACTAAGTGTTTTTTCCATGCAAAGGGAAAAACAACCGATTAAGGTTTCGAGACAATCGGTTGTTTGTCACTTAGCTGGCAAAGGAGTTTTGAAATTGTTTTTTGAATCAGTTGTGTAACTGCTGAAACCATTCAACCGGTTATATCGTGGTTTCAACCGATTAAAAGTAAGTTTTCATAACAGTATTTTGAAAACCTGTTTTAATTGATTCAGTTGTTCAAATCTGCCTTAAACGATAGTTTTTCAAAGGTTATAAATATAGCCTTCTTTCAAAAGTTTCATGCGAGAGAAATATAGAAGTTTTACACTCTGATTTGAGATCAAAAAGAAAGATTACAATCTGTTTGTGAAAAGGAGTTTTTCAAGTTTAGATAGATTGCTTTTGAGCTTTGCTGTGATTCAAGAACTGATCATAGGGCTTCTGATTTACTGATTCCAAATGTTTTCTACTCTGTCTTAGTTTCTTGTAATTGTTCATATTACATTCTGTAAACGTGTTTGTAAAATCCTGTAAAGTGAGTGTGATTCTGGCTTGAGGTGTGTGTTGTGTTCAAAGAGGGTGAGTAGGTCTTGTGGTTTCAGGATCACCTCTTTGTGGGTGTTTGTAATCTGTGTTTGGTTACATAGTGGAATACTTAGTGGTTTGACTGAGGACTGCATGTAGCTCAGGAATTGAGTGAACCAGTATAAACCTTGTTTGTAAATCTCTCTCTCTCTCTCAACTCTCTAATTGTTTGATATTTTCGCTGCCATAAACAACCGATTAAATCGTGTTTTAACCGATTGAAATTCTGATATTTATTTCTGTTAGACTGTTTGATTGACTTTTTGAAATGCTTATATGAGTTGTTTGTTAAAGATTCATTCTAAAGGAAAGTAATTGCGAAAATATTTTAGAAACAATTCACCCCGCTCTTGTTTAAGCCATCAACTCTAACATAGAAGATATGAAGTCTTACCTTATCACCTGAATATTCAACACAAGACAAATAATGGAATGGACGAGTTTGAGTCCTCTAAGTTTATAACATCTAGTGTAGTTAAGGGATTAAGAAACTAGAATAAAGGTC
Organism: Phaseolus vulgaris; assembly: GCF_051622355.1. Lineage (NCBI taxonomy): Eukaryota > Viridiplantae > Streptophyta > Magnoliopsida > Fabales > Fabaceae > Phaseolus > Phaseolus vulgaris. The sequence continues at coordinate 23,311,833 of NC_143505.1, read as the reverse complement.
CAATATTAATATAAAAGACATCTATAACTATTGCAAAGAACCAAGTCACTAGAAGAAAGATTGTCTAGAGAATCAACAAAGATTCTTTAGCAGCTACGACTCAAGATGGTTCATGTCAAATGAAGATAGTTTGGTGTTTGTAATAGGTGATAAGTTGGATTATTTTGAAGCGTGGATTCTAGATTGTGATTATTGTTCTACTTTCCATATGTGTCCTAACAAGAATTGATTTAAGAAAGTGTGGGATGATTCCCTAGTTTATCTTCTACCATATGTAGACAATATGTTGCTAACTTTTAAGCATCGGGTATAGATTCAAAATTTGAAGTCAATATTAAATAGTAAATTTGAGATAAAATACTTAGGAGCTACTAGTCGAATTCTAGGCATGGAAATTTGGTGGAATTATGCACAAAAGAAGCTCTTTTTGGATCAACAAATGTACATTTTTAGAAGGTCCTTTTCCATTTGGGCATGATTTGTATCAAGTTATTTGATACTTCATTGACATTGTCCATCCATCTATTGTAACCAACACTACTCTACCAGAAGTTGAAAAGGAATACATGACTCGTGTTCCTTATGCTAATGCAATGAAAAGTCTTATGTATGTGATTATGTGCACTAAACTAGACCTTGCTCGGGTAATTACTCTAACGAATAGGTACATAGTTAACCCAAGGAAGGAACATTGCCAGGTGGTGAAACATACTCATGTACATTAAGGTATGTTTGATGTTATACTTATTTAAAAGGGTGACATTGAGTGTACTTTTATTGGATACTCAAATATAGACTATATTGGTGACCTAAATGAAAGGTAGTCTATCGGTAGTTATGATTTCATAATTAATGGCTCACTATTTAGTTAAAAAGTACTTTTGCAAGCTGACAATAGTGTTAGATATTCTTTAGAAGCGTCAACTTAAAGTCAAACACCCATACCAGGAAGCTTCAACACAAATGATAATGTATAAGCATTGAGTCACAATAGATATTTTTTAGGACACTAACAAATAAAAGTTTGTCATGCACATGAAAAGTTGACGAATTAACAAAGAAAGAAAGAGACAACATGCATATATTCTTTCATTATTTTAAAAGCTTTTAAATTCTTAGATAGATTAATTTTTATACAACTTTGTAAAAAACATATTTGTAAATTCATCACGTTTACGAAGTTATCTCTTAGAAGGAGGAGTTTGTATTTAATATCCATTTGTTTAAACCATTTTTTTTTTTTTGTATATCTTGAAGAAACCTTGTGTACTTTTTCTAGAGGCTTTGTGCACCTGGATTAAAAGGGCCTTATGTACTTTGTTTAAACTTAGGGGAACTTAGCGGATAGCCTAATGAGACTTTGTGAATTCTTGTAAGATAAAAATGATAGTAATAATACTTATAAACATTGTTAGTTTAGTGGAACTCTTTGTTGTTAACATTCGAGAATTGAACATAGTCAAAGTTAAGAGTGAAATAGTATAAAAACAATATTATATGTCTTTGTTACATGTTATAACTCTCTTGGTCATCATTAAAATAATTTAGAAAGCTTTTGTGAACTTATTTATAAAATCATTAAACAACTTCTTATAAGTGTTTAATAACCATTTTTTGTGAAAATATTGTAAGGGAATTTCTAAAGCTCCATTAAAAATTCTCATTTTACAACTATAGAAGAATCACTGAATAAGAATTTTCCTTCTTCTACCTAGACATGTCTCCCTATATGTGACACACTTATGAAAAATGATATCCTCATGTTTTCCTCCTTAAGCAAAACCCTTATCTTGATTTTCGAAATGTTGAAACTTTTTTTTAGTTGAACTTCTAGATCTTGGAAGTGATATCCAATGCATGAACATATCAGTAACGTACAACAAGATTCAAATTGGCTCTAATATTAGTTTGTTATGATTAGAGTGCCAATAAACAATCTCAAGAATATTGGAAAAAAGCATCAAATAGATCAAGTGAATAACACCATTTTGAAACGAAAAATAGAGAATAAATTCAACAAAGTGATTTTTGTATTGAGTAGTAAGCATCCTAACATTCACAACAAAGTGTCTTAATTTCTATATTTGCTATGAACAATGGCCACCCCTATAAAGACCTAAAACATAGTTATAAGTTAACTAGAAAATATAAACTAACATCTAAGTAACTAAATGAATATACAAAAGACTCTTGATTCACTAAACGACCATATATTGAGTCATTAGACAATCCTTGTTACAGATAATATTTATAACTATTAGATGACATCTACAACCATAAGACATTTTATCTTTAAAAAGTTTAATACACAAAGATCTACCGTCTTCATAAAAAAAGTGATATATTCCGAACATGTTGTTAGAGCTTCACTCAACATTTATTACCAATGCTTTTAGTTCATTTTTCAAAATAACACACCTAACATATAAGTGACATTGATATAATGATATATGCTCCTAATAAAGAAATTTTAGTTGATGTTGAGATTTTTATGACTTTACTAATATTTTAAGATGTAAAAGTGCAATACAAAGTATTAAAATTATAAGTAATTGCATAAGTTGACTAAAAATTCAAATAATAATAACATAGAAAGATATTATTAATATTGTCTAACCTTATAAATTAAAATTGAAAGACTAAAAAAATATATTCAATTCAGAGAACTAAAAATATATTTAAATTTTAATAATCCTTCTTAATGTGACAAATGTTGAATAGATAATAATTTATCACATCATTAACCTAAATAACTTTACATAACTTTAAATTAAAAAATAAAATAAATAATATTCCAATTTTGCCTTACAAAATTTTTAAATTTTAAATCTAAATTACAATATATCTCTCAATACTATATAAATTCCCGAAAAGTGACTAATGTGACAATTCGGGACACGAAGGTACCACGAAGTTCAAAATCCATCTTCAAATCAAATTCACCTAATCATAATAAAACCTTTATAAAATAAATAATAATAAAAAACCACGCTGTTGCCTTGATTCATTATCAGAAACAAAACCTCTGTTAATTAGTTTGACACCCTCCTCCTCCTTCTTCGCAACCAAGAAATCGAAATCATACGCCAAATCTCAATTATACCCCTACCATCTTCCCTAATTTACAAGCCTCTCTCTGTTGGCAGGTAATCATGTACAGCAACATGCTGGTCAACTGCTCCAACTGCCGCATCCCTCTGCAGCTGCCACCTGGCGCCGGATCCATCCGCTGCGCCATCTGCCACGCTGTCACTCTCATCGGCGACCCACGCGCCGTCCCTTCTCAGCCCCCGGCTTCCCCCCACCCGCATCCGCCACCATCCCCCTACAACCACGCACCATCCGGCCCGCCGCCTAACCCCCACGGCAGCAAGAAGGCCGTCATCGTAGGCATCTCGTACCGGTTCTCCAGGCACGAGCTCAAGGGATGCATCAACGACGCTAAGTGCATGAAATACCTTCTCATCAACAAGTTCAATTTTCCCGAATCTTCCATCATTATGCTCACCGGTACACCTCTCATCTTTCGATCGCTGCTTTTCTCTCCTTTTCCCGAGAGAATTTTTTCATGTAATGTCATAATTTGGGTTTTTTCTTATCATATGAGTGGATTTTGTTTTTTATTCTCAATAATTCACGTTTTACTATTTATTGCATTGGTTGATTTCGTTTTAATTAATTATTTCATGCTAACTGAGATTGAGACGCGGGAGTGTTTTTTGGTTTTTTCAACTGATGAAATTTTCTCAAATAATGCAGGCTTATTTTAGTTTATTGTGATAAACTTATTCTGTCGTTTGAAGTGATTGTGCTTCATAATTTTCAATCTGAAAATTTCCACACGTAGCATTTCTTGCAGCTCGGTAGTTTTTTTTTTTCAAATTTCTTCAATAGAGATGGAAGGAGAATTGCTGGAGTTGAGTATCCACTAGGATTTTAAATAATATGGTTATGAAATAGAGAATCGTCCTCGGTTTCCTTATCGAATAATTTTGAACCTCGTCACGTAGGTCAAATACACTTTACCCGAATGGTTTGAATAGAAATCAGTCACTGTACCTGCCTATGTTTAAAAAGTGATACTTTGTCCCCTTTTTTGAAACGTGTACAAATTCCAATCAATGGCAAGTTGTCTATCCCTTTCTGATGTAGGATATTATTCTTTTTCTACCTTTTGGTGATTGAATGTTTAATGTCTCTGTAAAAGTTTTCAAGACAATAATGGAAGTTTTTTTTTTCTTTTTTTTCAAAAGGGAGTATACAAAAACATAACTATAGAGTCAATGATCTCAACTATGTGACACCCAAGGCTTTAAAAATCATCTGCAGCATGCTCTGCGAATAAACAAAAGAAAAAACAGGACCATGGGGGGACATAGGCGAAAACCCATGGAAGGATTAGGAAAATCTAACATATTGAAGCCATACTTATCCTATTGAAATTTTCCCTTATAAAGGGGTGATTGAATCCAATCAAAAAGACCCCTGCCACCGTAACTAGCCAGTTTGTCTGCACATGTATTACCTTGACGGTAAATATGGTTGATAAAAAAAGAAATGCTTTTGTTGTTTTGTATTAAAAAATGGATAGAAGGAACAGAGGGTTGTAAGCGAACTCATTGAGGAACATTCTAATTTTCCAGTTTGCACTTAGTTTTTATGAATTGTTTCTCTACCTGAAGTTTTTAATAATACAATTAATTGTGTGCTACTATGATATCTGAATCTTATATTTTAGTTATTTGCTAGTAGATAATCCAATTAATAAGCAGTTATTTTATTAATTTGGTGTTTCAATACTTGTGTGGATACTATATTCCGATCCATCATTATCTAGGCCTCACTCTGTTTCTTTAACAACTTACCTTAGGTTCCCAACCAAAAGTTATAGATGCTTTTGAATAAACTTTTTTATCAGAAATTCTTACATGGTTGTTATGAATAAAAATTATAAAATTTGAGTTTATTACATAGTTTATTCTTTACACATAATAATGGAAAAATTTGATACATCTCTCTTCCTTTTATGGAAGTCATCACAATACAACTTATCTGCTGGTAACTCAAACAAAGATTCATTAGTTATATATCTGATTTGATTGATTTTACCTTTTTGTGTGTTATGAAGTTCTGATTTCTTGGTTATTTATATAAAAGTAGAAAATATAATCTTTAGATGCATGATTTCTCTTTTATTTTCTCCTTATTATCCACAAGTTGAAGAGAGTTAAATTCAATTAATATCATTTTCTCAAATTTTGGTCAAGAGGGTAACTTTAATAAAACATTTCATCAACACCCTTTTGTGTTTCTATATAAAGCTTTTGGGAGGAGATGAATCGTGTGATAAATTTTATAATAAGGGGAAGTTCTATTACATTTTAGCCTAGAAGGTTGGTGGTGTGAGTTTGTCAAATATTAGGATGCAGGTATGTATACTTCCTCCCATAGCATCTGATGGAAAATCCATACGTCTTCTTTCTTCAGTCTTGGTTTATACCGGTTTAGATTTAGACAACAGTCACACTAGCTCATTAACCAGCACTTGCATTGTGTTGTGCCCTTTAGAATTTGGATGCACGTATGTATACTTTCCTCACATAGTATCTGATGGAAAATCTAATACATCTGCTCTTTCAGTCTTGGTTTATACCGGTTTAGATTTAAACAACAGTCACACTAGCTCATTAACCAGCATTTGCATTGTATTGTGCCCTTTAGAATTTTGGCAAAATCTTATTACTCGTTACAATTTTACCTGCATTTAGATAGATTGTTTATTTTTATGATTGAGCTTTGAAAAGTGACCAATAGTCAATTGTCATTTGTCAGGCACATTTTTGTCATTTACTCTTCTAGTTCTAAGAATTAAGTAATTAAATTAACTCAATTCTTTTCAGTTTCCTGTTTCTCAAATGCAATTCTAGGCGGTAGACTCCAGTCATTTTCATGCTTGTTAATCAATCCAAAATATTGGTGCATGATGTCCAACCTTGAAACCACTATAGTGGTGGATGATAGGATAGGCTCTATACTGAAGTTTATAAATACAAACTAAATAATGTAAACTGTACACTCATAAATGCTTAAAATATAAGTTCTCAAAAAAGTTAAGATATTCAAAATTTAAAGTAAAAAAATTATAGTCATAAGCTACAAATAGTCAATAACAACTGACACCTCCCAATTATATGCACTTTGAATTGTCTATCAAACAGAAAATAGGAAGAAGTAAAGAATTGAGGAAAACAAAAGGTAGACAGACATGCCAAGATAGCAGGAAAATAACCATAGCAAAAGAGGTTAGTTGTTTGTCCTAAAGTTCTGCCAGATTACTTAGTCAGGGTTGGCCAGAAACACAAAACAGAGCTGTGGGTTAGTTCTTTGGTGTTTAATAGAAGTGACGTAGGAAAGGAGTTCAAAACTCTATCTAATAAAAAACCGGGAAATTGCAGAATTATCCCCAAAAGATTGGATGACCAACCAACAATTAGATGGAAAGGAATGTTCTTTAACACCTTATTCCAATCAAGGTGAATATAGCTGCTAATTGGTGGTGAAAGATGCTTCACAAAATCACGCCCAATGGCTTTTATATAGTAGACCAAGGCCACGATGCAAAATAATGCTGCAATTGTGGCACCATTACATGCAATTAATAACACTATTTCCATGTAATTATATCTTTCACCTACTGTCCAATATATTTTCACCGTGCTTTTTTATCAACAAAGTAAATGTGAATCCCTAATACATAAATAATATGACAGAAATTTTAGCAATAACATGTTGGAGATTGGTATAACTATTTTTCGATGCATGCTGTGCTGTGTTTTCATTTTTAATGAATCCTATTGGCACAGAGAAGAAGAAAAGCACGTGAAACCCTTTGACATATAACTGGTTGAAACATGTGCTAGAGAAATTTTGTGTTCTTGGATGCATGTGCATGCTAGAAAAAATAATTTAATATGGGGATCATGAACTTGAGCAAGTAAAGAATGAAATGAGGCATCCTGAATAGTGCTAATCACTTTGTGGAAAGATAACATTCTAAATAAGCACTGCTAGAATAATAATTTGACCAAATGCCTTGAATGACCAACAGCTTGAAGATCTCGATTGGCTGAGAAGAAAAAAGACCGAGACATCACTTGAATGATGCTCACAAGGTAGAAATTAGTTACTAACTTACTATTTAATAACAAAGACCAATAATGATAAATAACAAGATTATAGATGGAAAAAGAGAGAAAACTTCACAAAAAAGTTAAACATCAAAGAAATTATCAAGAAATACTAACACAAACTTCCTCAAAAATGGTTTTAACACCTCATTTATTAAAGATTGGAAAGTTGAAGGAGCATGCATCAGCACATGGCATAACTAAGAATTCATAATGTCCTTCATGAGTTCTAATATCTTCCTCTCAGCATAACCAAGAATTCATAATGTCCTTCATGAGTTCTAATATCTTCCTCTCATGTCCTTATTTGATGATAGCGCGATTTGAGATCCAACTTAGAAAAAATGGTCGCTACACCAATCTTATGTAATAATTCCTCTATAATCGGAATAGGAAACATATTTGGTATTATTATTTTATTCAGAGCTCTATAATCAACACATAATTGCCATCCCCATCTTTTTTATTGACTAAAAATTATTAGGATTGGCATAAGGACTTGCACTGGGGCGAATGATGCCTACACCCAACATCTCTAACACCAATTTTTCAATCTTTGTTTTTTGGTAGTGGGGATATTTGTATGGCCTAACATTTGGTATTTGAGAGTCCAATTTCAATATGATTGCATGATCTTGTGTTAGAGAGAAGGTGAATGATAGATTTTGGTGGGTGTATTATAGAAGGAATTTGCCATGAACACCATATTCCAACCATATTTGCGAAGATATTTTTGCGTTTTCTTTCACGATATTTTGGTATACAACACAACATGGAAATGATGATGTGTGTGCCTTCATTCCGAATTGATTTCTTGAATTGTTGATGGATTGGGCGGAAGCTTGATGGAAGAAATGAAACAAGGATAGCTCCAATGGAACCATGGATTCCTCGAAGGTGCATGAGGAGTAGGGAGAGTGATTGGTTGTGCCATATCACTTGGAGAGGTGAAGGAGAAGACCAAAGGTGTCTAACCTAGAGAGGTTTAGACAAGAGAGTGCAAGAGCTAGCTAGCAATTGACAGCATAACATTCATAAAATTGATCTTATTAATTCACGAGCCAAGCACCTCAATTTATACGAGAGAGGGTTGAACATTTTGGAGCCAAAATTTGAAAATTCAAAATAAAACTCTCCAATGAGAAGGTGCCATGTGGGCCCATGCTTTCCATGTTTAGCTCACACCTTCCATGTTAAATCCTCTCCACTCCTAGGCTGCCATGTGGATGTCCATGTGCTCCTTGCCAAGGAAATTTTCGTCCTCTAATAAATCCTAGACGTTTTAGGGTTGCATTGGACTCAAAAAGCCCACTTGTTATCCTAACTAGTCACTTTTAACCCTAACTAAACCTATTTTACTATTGACCCAAATAGAAGCCCAAAAACCTATGCTACTTAGCCCAAATATTTGGTCCAATTATTTTATGCTACTAACATGGCCCATGAAATCCTAAACAACTTTATACAATTTATTTAAGCTAAAACTTGGTCCAAAAATAATGTTGACTAGTCAGCCAAAACTCAGTCTTCTTGTGTTCTTTTGACCAAAGCTCCAGTTTATGTTTTCCTGAGTTGGAGGTCTTATTGGATATATTTGTACATTCTTTCACCCTAGAGTTGTCCTTTTGATTAGGCCTACAAAAACAGACAAAAGCCCAATTAGACCCATATTTGCAAATAAATCCATAAACAACCTCTAGATCTTCATTCTCCTTATTATGTAGTTGTGTGTGGCTGGGAGCTCTCCCATCGGGAAGGAACATTTGATACAACTCGGATAGGTATTAAATATTCTTCAACGACATAAATTTTATACAAAATCAGAAGAAGTGTGATCTTTGGAAAACCAGACGGTAGTATTTGGGTCATGTTATTTCTGGAAAAGACGTGCAGATGGACTCGTAGAAGATTTCAGCCATTATGGACTGGTCAAGACCAAATCCTTGAAGGCTTTTTAGGGGTTTTTTTGGGCCTCACTAGATGTTATAGATGCTTTATACACAATTATGGAAGAATAGCTCGACCATTGACATAGTTGCTTTAAGAAGGGAACTTTTGGGCGGATAGAAGAGAGCATGGAAGGAATGCAACAACTCAAGGAAGCTATAACTACAACACCAATTTTAACGATGCCCAATTTCGATCAACCTTTTTGCATAAAATGTGATGCTTCGGGTAAGGAGATAGATTTAGATCTCTACAAAATAAGAAACCCATATCATTTTTTGACCGAGTCGTCATTGGCCAAATGCATATATCTATGAAAAGAAGGTAATGACACTGGAGACTATATCTATTGGGACAGAAATTTACGGTGTACACAAATCAGAGAAGTTTGAGATATTTGTTAAACAAAGGATCACTACAAAAAACCTATAAAATTGGTTGGCCAAGCTTTTAGGATACAAATTTGAGATAGTGTACAAATCTAGAACGTCTAATAAAGTGGCAGATGCCTTATCCCGCGCTTATGAAAAACAAGGGGCGACTCTCAACTTGTTATTTAAGCCTTATTGACATGATTTCAAATTTGTGTAGAATGAAGTGTTTAAGGAATTGGTTTTGCAGAAAATCAAGGAAGAACTAATCAATAATCCAGGTTCACATAGGAACTCTACATTGAAGAATGGAAGGTTGCATTATAGGGATGATTAGTGATTTCGGGTACCTCCCACTGGATCTCGATATCGCTCTAAGAATATCATATGACACCAATGAGGGGACACTAGAGGAATTTTTTGTACGTATAGGGGGATAGCGCAATCATTGAATTGGATTTCCATGGAGAGTACAATTACAAAATTCGTGGCTGCTTGTCCAATTTTGTCAACAAAGTAAGAATCGGGCTTGCTTCCAAGGGCTCCTTCAACCGTTGGCAAAATGGGAAGCAATAAGCATGGACTCCATAATAAGGCTTCCTAAATCTAATGGGTATGACTCAATTTTGGTGGCTGTAGATCGGCTTAGCAAGTATGGCCATTTCATTCTCGTAAAACATCTTTATTCGACAAGATTAATAGCAGAAGTTTTTATCAAATAGGTGCTCAAGTTATATGGGATACCAACCTCAATTGTGAGTGATAGGGATACAACTTTCTTAAGTCTCTTTTGGAAGGAGTTGTTCAGACTTCAAGGTACAACCCTCAATATGAGCACAATGTATCATCCCGAGACAAATGGGCAAACGGAAGTTTTAATTCGGATGTTGGAAACATATCTTCGATGTTTTAGTTTGGAACAATTGAAAACATGGGTGAATTTTATGTCTTGAGATGAGTATTGGTACAACACTAGTTTCCAAGGAGCCTCCAAATGTACTCCTTTTGAAGTTGGGTATGAAAAGGGTCCTCCATCTCTTGCTAGGTTTGTACCCGGATAAATGTTGGTGGATGCTATGGCTCAAATTTATGACAATTGATGAGGCCCTCAAATAGCTAAAGTTCCATTAGGTTGAGGGCAAATGGAAAAATTCGCCAATTGACATAGGAAACATTCTCTAATGAAGGTTGGAGATAAGGTATACCTTAAAATTCATCCTCTTCATCAACTCACTATGCCAATTCAATTACATCCCAAGTTGGTAGCTCACTATTGTGGCCCTTTTGTTGTTTTCTTGCAAATAGGACTAGTAGCTTATAAATTGCAACTACATGAAAACACGCATATTCATCCAATCTTCCATTTTCACAGTTGAAATTGGTCGTGGGAAATCATCAAGTGGAAGAAGAGTTACCACAGGAACTCTAAGGTCCTGAATTATCTCCAAGACAGGTTTTGGGTAGACGAATTGTGCATGTATAGGGTGTTCCTGAGCAACAAGTGTTGATCAATGGAATGAAGGAGGAATTGAAGCAGCTACGTGCGAAGAGGTGGCAACTATGAAGAACCAATTCCCAGATTTTAACCTTGAGGACTAGGTTGTTTCAATAGAAGGGAGTATTGTTAGAGAGAAAGTGAATGGTAGTGTGGATGGTGTATTACAGAAGGAATGTGGCAAAATAAAAAATAAAGGGGGTGTGCCAGTTGGGTCGGTGTGTTGGTTGGGTTAGTCTTATATCAATACCAACCATTTCGGCCTTTTGGGGGTAAGGGTTATTTTTTTTGGGTAGTTGCCAAACAAGAATTGCCCTATGTGAAAGGAATAGTTCCTTTGTTTTCAAACATAGTTATTTTTTGTGTTTGATTGTAGAAATAAGATCACCAATAGTACTATTAGTGTGTTTGCTTTGTGTTTTTATTTCTTTCAATCTTCTTTACAAGAAGTCTATCATCTTGCCTTCTTTGAAGAGGTAGAGTACCCGGTATGCAACCACTCTACAACCTTGGCATAGTCAATTATGATTGCATATTTCCCACCACTTAAACCCAGATAAGGCAATTCCTTCCATTGCCACCATTACAATTTCCATTTTCTCCTGTTCTTGCACTCCTCTCAATTAGAAATATCTTTCCACTTTACCTATCCACCTCTCAATTAGAAATATCTTTCCACTTTACCTATCCACCCTATAACATCTTCTCCCTCGAAAATTGGAATATCCATTTTTCTCCACTTGTCACGACTCTTAATTCCCCGGTACACTTCAGCTACTAACTCTTGTGCAAGCTTAGATGAAACCCTCTAGTTCATAGTACTTACTGCAGTCCCATTTCTGGCTCCCCTCTTTCATCTTTTAACAATCTTTTGCAACTACGCCATATGTGAATCTTGTTGTGCAAGACGTCATTCCCAACTCATATCATTTTGGGTCAATCTTGCATCTAATCTTGCTTCAAAACCCACTGGTAATTGAAGTCCATTTGCTAATGTCCTCTCCAACGCCTCCAATCTTGACTCCATCAGTTTTGTGTTCACCATGAGTAGTACCCGTAGAGCCTTGAAAGAGCGTGATACTAGTTTATAAAAACTGTATCAGAAAACTTAAGGAAGATGAAGTTTACATAAATAAGAGAAACAAACGCAGTATATTTCCTTCAATGTATGGTATTATTAAAGCAATATTTCTAGTTCTTTGAGGGACCTATATCCTCTCAACATGTATTTTTCCTCCCCTTTTTTGTAGACCCCAAAAATATATTTTTACCAACCTCTCTTATTTAAGTAACCCTACTAACATTGTAACTAACTCATAACTACTGTAACTAAGTCAAATAGCTCTATTCCCATTTTCCTTATTTCTTCTCTCAAACCTTTGTAATAGGTGGTCGTATCCTATCAACATACTTTTTCACTTTGTAAGAGCTAAATCTGATATTAAAATTTGACATGCAATGCGTGCCTATGATTAGTCTAAGAATTTGGAAGAGTTGTTTATCCTACATTATATTTTAAGAAAAAAAGAAATTCATAAAGCATATATGCTAGTATTCATCATTTGAATTTCAAAATTCAGAAGAAGAAGATCCCCATGGCCCCAAATTTCCATCCAAGCACAACATTAGGATGGCGATGTATTGGCTTGCGCAAGGATGTCAACCTGGAGACTCCCTGGTTTTCCATTATTCTGGCCATGGTTCACAGCAAAGGAACTATAGTGGTGATGAAGCTGATGGATATGATGAAACTCTATGCCCCCTGGATTTTGAAACGCAGGGTATGATTGTAGATGATGAGATCAATGCAGCCCTTGTTAGACCCATTCCTCACGGAGCTAAGCTACATGCACTAATCGATTCCTGCCACAGTGGCACTGTTCTAGATTTGCCTTTCCTTTGCAGAATGAAGAGGTTACCTTCTAAAATTGTCTGTTGTATCTGCCTGGTTTAACTTTGTTATATTTGGCTTTGTTGAGTTTAGTATTGTGATGTTTAATTAAAAAAATTTAACTTTGCGTTGACGCTTCATCAAAATGAAAATGGATATAAATGTATGCACTTTTTATTTAATACCAAGTACTATGAGGATTAATAGCATATATGAGAATATGGAGGTTGACTATACGTGTAGGAAATATTGTATGTCAGAGAAAGTTGGAGTGTCACTTATTGAGTAAGAACTGAAGCCTGTATGTGGCGTACTGCATATGTAGGATAAAACCTATTTACTGCATTATTTAAATCTATTCCAAAATAGAGTTCAATGGGAGAAGAGTTTAGAAGAAGAAAACTAAGATATGTATTTTGCGTTTTCTTCCGTTTTTTCCTATATTTTTATAAATTTAGTATTTACTTTTATGCCTAGATTATACATATATAGAGAAAAATGATGGAAACTAGAGAGAAAGAACCAAAGGAACATAACAGAAAATAAAGGATAGAATTGTGAAGGGTTTCTTCTTCATGAATGATCTCTCCCTTCGCTTACAAAATCCATCAAATGTACAGTTTGTCTACCTCTAATCTGATTTCCCCATTTATAAAAATCTCTTCTAGCTAACTAACATACTAGTGAGTACAACTAATTGTCTAATGGACTAACTTACTAACAGCTGTAGTTGTTGACTCATCATATTTCCTTACGTTCCACTTATACTTATGTAACAGGACCGGACAATATGCATGGGAGGACCATCGCCCTAGGTCTGGTGTATGGAAAGGATCTAATGGTGGTGAAGTTATTTGCTTCAGTGGATGCGATGATAATCAAACTTCCGCTGATACATCTGTAAGTTTCAGCAAATTCAAATTGATTTATGTCTGACCGTGTTTCAATCTAGACTTGTGAGGTCTGTTGTCCGAACATACAATCACTATCTCTATAAACAGGCTCTATCGAAGATTACATCGACTGGGGCAATGACATTTTGCTTCATCCAAGCCTTAGAGGGAGGTCACGGGGCTACCTATGGCAGCATTCTCACTGCAATGCGCAATGCCATCAGAAATGTTGGCAGTGGCGGCGGTGGGGGTGGAGATGTGGTAACATCTCTTATCACCATGCTTGTGAGCGGAGGTAGTGTAAGTGCTGGTGGACTGAGACAGGTAAATATAGTTTGACAGTTCTTTGATCGTATCACAAAGCATGTTTTAACTGTTCTCTTTTTATCAGTAGCTGGATGATATGAAGTTTTGAACTCATTACTTGTATACTACCTTATAAGAGTTCCTTTTTTATGTTTGTGCCTGTGCTCACTGTCTGTTGTTTTTCCTTGTTGCGTTTTGTTTGGACAGGAACCGCAGTTGACAGCTTGCGAAGCATTTGATGTTTATAGAAAACCTTTTTCCTTATGATACTCAATATTCTCTATTCTGCAATTTGTTTTCCTTGGCGCTCCCCTGTATACGACATTGATTACAATGATTAATTCATGTATTATAAAGTAGATATGGCCCTTTTTCGGATGATTTATGTTACCCATGAGAGTTTTATATGCTCTAATAATAGTGACTTGATTGCTGCTGCACTCATTGGATTAATATGCTGATTCGACTCCTATTTTGAATTCCACGTAATAGGTCAGCATCTTACCTCTTCTGATTAAATTTGGTCTGCTTTTCCGTAAAAATTGTCAATAGTGATAAGTGATTTCTAATGTTAATCTTGCATCATGTGCATAAATTTGATGTAATATGTCTTTAGGTATAAATAAGTTTTTAATGTCCAATATTAGGGGTGCTAACTAATCATAAAAATAACTAAAAAATTAAAACTTTTTGGATCGATTTGGATTTTTTTTTTTGTTCAGAATTGAGTGATTTGGATTGGTTAGCAGTTTGAAATTTCAAAAGTGATTCAAACCTATCTGAATTAGAACCGAAATCAATTATTTAAACATTACTACATTAATTATTATTTTACTCATATATGATATATGTGTATGCCGAGAAAAATCTAATATGTTTATCTTCATTCATACCTATAAATATGTAGCTAATAAAAGAAAACCCTATTAATATGTAATAGAAGAATAAAGTATGTTTAACATATGTACGAGGTGGGAAGAGTGTTATAAGGTTACATTAATAATTTTGGAGGTGAAAAATGCGAAAAAAGAATATTATTGAAAGGAAACAAAACATAACTAATAAAATGTTTTGAGTTTTGTGAAAGAATTAGTTAGACTTAAATGAGGAAGATCTAATGGATTATTTATTATTTATGTATATACATATATTAACAAGAAATTATATAAATAAAATTGCAAAATGAATCCAAACCAAATCGCAAAAATTGATTTGATTTGGTTCAGATTGGATCGCATGTAATTTTTATGATCGGTTTGAATGTATTTTTAACTTAAAACCAAACTAAATTTTATTATATGATTATATATAACTATTAGTACAAGTAACAATTTATTTAATAAATATAATTTATTTAATAAATATAATTTATTTAATACTGTGTATAATTTATTAGGTACTTATTTTACAAAAATGTTTATTAAAAAGTCAAATTGAAAAATTGTCTAACAAGAATTTATAATTTATTTAAGTCTTACTTATATAGTATGTTAATTGAACAAATTTTAGAGCTTTTATAATGAGACTTGTTTACTTAACGATTATGGATTTATCTTTTTGGCACATGATTTTGGATTAGTATTAGAGATAGAATATTAATTTGCATAGTTATGGTTGAAATCGAGTCGTGCATCCCCAAATTAAAGTTGAGGGTTGTGTATTGCATGACAACTAGGATAAAAAAGACAATATTAATGTATAAAGGGAAGTTTATATTGCAACGAACATATGTAGGTGTTAATCCTATAATTATATTGTATAAGTTGTCCATTTGCAAATAACACAACCAATCTCTCAAAAGAAAAGAAGAGTAGAGGAGGAATTTTTTTTTTTCATATGGTAGTTATGGTTGAAGTCGAGTCGTGCATAACAATCCCTAAATTAAAGTTGAGGGTTGTGTATTGCATGACAACTAGGATCAAAAAGACAATATTAATGTCTGAAGGGAAGTTTATATTGCAACGAACATATGATAGGTGTTAATCCTATAATTATATTGTATAAGTTGTCCATCTGCAAAGATGCACAACCAATCTCTCAAAAGAAAATAAAAGTCAAAAGAAAAGAAGAGTAGAGGAGGAAAAGAAATTTTTTTAGATAATAGGTGAAAAAAGTTATTACAAGCTAGCTTTATCTAAGAATGTGTTAGACAACATGATTAACAAATACAATCATCATAAAAAAAAAACAAATAACAAATGACATCTATAAATATAACAAATAGAAGGCACTTCCGGGGTAAGTTTTAAAAAAAATTCAAAAAGAAAAAAATTCAAATTTTAACTAAAAATAGCAAGCTGAAACTCATTCTGGGAGTGACAAGTGGCACTCTATATGACTTACACGTTGTGCAAAACTCCATTTCTTTAAATACTCCCTTTCTTTATATACACTTTCAGCGTTTCTCTCTCCTATTACTCAACTTCCCCGATCTCTCTTATCTAGTTCCCTGCACCGTTCTTCTCTTTGTTTCCTTCTCTCTCCTATTTTTCAACTTCCCCTGTTTCTCTTATCTGGTTTCTTGCACCGTTCTTCTCTGGTTTTCCTGTGGTTCTCTCCTATTTCTCTAGGTTATTATTTCTTCTTTTTGGGTTTTTCTTATCAAAGTTTAGTTCTTTTCATGTTTCTGATGATTTTTTTTCTTCTTTGGGTTTCCTGCACGGTTCTTCTATAGGTTTTCCTGCGGTTCTCTCCTATTTCTCCAGGTTATTATTTCTTCCTTTTGGGTTTTTCTTATCAAAGTTTCGTTCTTTTCATGTTTCTGATGATTTTTTTCTTCTCTGGGTTTCCTGCACGGTTCTTCTCTGGGTATTCTCTAGGTTTCCTGCGGTTCTCTCCTATTTCTCCAGGTTATTATTTCTTCTTTTTGGGTTTTTCTTATCAAAGTTTCGTTCTTTTCATGTTTCTGCTGTTTTTTTTTCATCTACATTTCATTTCAGTTTCTTTCGCAACCCGTAGTGGAAGTTGAATGGATTTTCATTCATATCCATTGTACCTTCAAGCACCAAGGTGAAATCTTTTCCAGGTTAAGTTTGTCTGTCCTCATGGTTTGGACTTCCATTCAAAGACATATTTTGTTGGGTTTTGCTTATCAAAGTTTCGTTTTTTTTTTCATGTCTCCGTTGATTTTTTTACCGTTTCTTTGCTTCGTTCTTGACATTGTTTTGTTCTTGACATTGTTGATTCTTTTTTTTTTGTTACGTCTCATAGCATAAAAATTATATATTTTTTTTTGTTTTTCTTATCAAAGTTTCATTCTTTTCATGTTTTGATTCTGTTCATCTCTTTTACCGCCACTTTGTTTCTTTGCTGATAAAATCGTTAATGGAGTTTTTTTTACTTAGGATTTGGACTTCCACTCAAAGAGATCTCCTTTTTTACACCTTTTTTCATCTATATTTCAGTTTGTGTAGCAACCTGTAGTGGAAGTGGAATGGATTTTCGTTCATATCAATAGTACATTCAAGCATCAAGGTGAAATTTTTTCCTTCCTCTTTTCTCAGAGTTGTTTTCATTGTTCATTTTTTTGCTAATAAAATCATTAATGAAGTTATTTTTGGGCTACTTAGGATTTGGACTTCCTCTCAAAGATGTGCAGCAAAAATTTGTTGGGATGGAGAAAATTTTGTCAGATCCATGCACTTTGTGAAGACCACAAATTGATCTTTGACAGTGGAATAACCTCAATTCATATGATGGTGTTGTTAGTGCTATAAAAATTCAATATTGTATTCTTCTGAATTTAATTTTCCAAGGACAATGTTCTGATTATAGAGATTCCATTACTATTATAGAGTTATGTAATTTGCAAATTGTTGTAATGTCCACCGGAGAAAATTAATTGTTTATTTTATTTTAGTTATCAAGTTTTGTTTAGATACATGGTCAAATTTTGTAATTTCATACTAAATATTATTATGGAATGTTATTTTGTATTTTTTATTTCAATATGTTACTTTATAGCTTACTTTGAGAGATATGAAATGTGTGTTATTTTTTTATAATAATGTGTTGGCATAAATAAGTTAAACTTCATAAAAAGTTATTCTTCAATTTAATGTATTTAATTATATTTAATGTATTTAATTTTATTATTCACATTAATGTATTCTTCCGAAAAACTTTAATGTTAAGATTATTCGCATTATATTATTCTTCAAAATTCAAATTCAAATTCAAAATTCAAATTTAAAACTTTAATGTATTTAATATTCAAAACTTTAATGTATTTAAGATTCAAAATTTACAATTCCAAGATCATTAATTACCTTTCTGACTCATATCTTATTTTTTCTGACTTATTCTGCTGCACACTTATTTTCAATTCCAAGATTATTATTATTATTATTATTAATCTTAAAATATTTTCAAATTTTACAATTCAAAGATCATTAATTACCTTTCTGATTCATATCTTCTTTTTCTGACTTCTTTTGCTGCACACTTATTTCCAATTCCAAGATTATTATTATTATTATTATTAATTTTAAAATATTTAATTTTTCATATTTTCAAATTTTACAATTCCAAGATCATTAATTACCTTTTTGATTCATATCTTCTTTTTCTGACTTCTTCTGCTGCACACTTATTTCCAATTCCAAGATTATTATTAGTATTATTATTAATTTTAAAATATTTATTTTTTCATATTTTCAAATTTTACAATTCCAAGATCATTAATTACTTTTCTGATTCATATCTTCTTTTTCTAACTTCTTTTGCTGCACACTTATTTCCAATTCCAAGATTATTATTATTAATAATAATAATCTTCAAATATTTAATTTTTTAGATTTTCAAATTTTAAAATTTCAACAACATTAATTACATTCCTAACAATACTTTCATTATGTTTTCTTACTATTTCTGGTCCTATTATTTATTTTCTACTTAAATAAAAATATAAAATTTATAAGTTTTTCAACATCCTAAATAAATATAAATTCACTCAATTTTAATGTCATTCTTAAATAAAAATAAAAAATCAATAAAGTTACTAGATTATTCAAAATTCTAAATAAATACATATCTCAAATAAATAAAACATTTATAAGTTTTCAAAATCCTCAATAATAAAAAAATATCAAATTATTTTATTTCCAACTTAAATAAAAAACTAAAATAAAGGAAATTTATAGGTTTTTCAAAATCAAATAAATATAAGTCCAAAAATATTTAATGTCATTCTTAAATAAAAATTCAAAATAATACAATTCCTAAATCATTTAATGTCATTCTTAAATAAAAATTCAAAATAATACAATTCCTAAATCATTTAATCTTATTCTTAAATAAAAATTTAAAATCAATAAAATTTCTAAATTATTTAATGTTATTTTTAAATGAAAATCTAAATTAATTAAATTTTTATGTTTTTCAAGTTTCTAAATGAATACAAATCCTAAATAATAAATAACATTTATAAAGTTTTTAAAATCCAAAAATAAATACAAAATCTAAATGATTTAATATTTTAAATAAATAATTTTTTTAAATAAATTAAATTCCTAAATTATTCAAAATCCTAAATTGAAATAAAAAATGTCATACTTAATTTAATGGAAATAAAAAAAATCCTAAATTATTTAAAATTATAAACAAATACAAATATTAAATTAATAAATGTAGTACTTAAATAAAAATTTACAATAAATAAAATACACAAATTATTGAAAATTAAAAATAAATACAAATTCTAATTATTGAATGTCATACTTAAATAAAAATTTATAATAAATAAAATTCTTAAATTATTTAAAAATATAATTAAATACAAATCCTAAATTATTGAATGTCATACTTGGATAAAAATTTATAATAATAATATTTTTAAATAATTTAAGAATTTTAAACACATAAAAATCCTAAATTATTTAATGTCCTGCATAAATAAATGACTTTTTTAAATTATTCTAAATATCAAAATAATAATAATAATTATAAATTATTTAATCCCTATTTAAATGAAAATTTGAAATAAATAAAATTTCTAAAATATCCAAAATCCTAAATAAACACAAATCATAACTTATTTTATAAATAAAACTTTAAAAGTTTTTAAAAATCCTAAATAAGTACAAAATCATAAATTATTTTATTTCCTACCTAAATAAAAATTTAAATTGTTCAAAATCTTAAATAAATAAATATCTAAAGATTTGTAATATCATTCTTAGATAAAATCAAAAAATAATTAAACTTTATAAATTAATCAAAATTCTAAATAAATTCATATCCTAAATTATTTAATTTCATTCTTAGATAGAAATCTAAAATTAATAAATTTTTACGTTTTCTAAAATCCTAAAGAAATATAAACTCTAAATTATTTTATCTCCTAAATAATAATATCAAAGAAATAAATTTTCTAAAATTACTAATTTGGATATACTTATGTTTATTTCTTATATATTAATATTTTCATTGTATTTTAGGATGAGTCCTTTTCTACATATAACTCTTTATTGTTACTAACTTTCTTAACAAATTTTATCAGTTTGTTATACTTTAATTATCTATCTCTGTGTATTATTTATGTTCATGTATTGTATATATTATTTTAGTCTGTTTATTTTTTTTATTTATTCGCATATGCTAATGATTATTTCTTATATATTTGTAATTTTTTTTAATTTTGTCATTTACATTTATTTACATATATATTTATATATAAAATAAATACAAATACTAAATAAGTGAATGTGATACTTAAATACAAATTTACAACATATAAAATTTCTAAATTATTTTAAATTTTAAATAAATAAAATTCTAAAATTATTCAAAATATTAATAAATAATATTTCTAAATTATTTAATACCCTACTTAAATAAAAAATTTAAATAAATAAAATTTCTAAAATATTAAAAATCTAAATAAATACAAATCATAAGTTTTTTTATGTCATACATATATAAAATTTCAAAAGTTTTTAAAAATCCTAAATAAATACAAAATCATAAATTATTTTATTTTCTATTTAAATAAAATATAAAATAAATAAAATTTAAAAGTTTTCAAAAATCCTAAAGATTGTAATGTCATTCTTAGATAAAAATTGAAAATTAATACAATTTTAAATTCATCAAAATTCTAAATAAATCCATATCCTACACTATTTTATGTCATTGTTAAATAAAAATTAATAAATTTCTATGTTTTCTTAAATCTTAAATAAATACAAATTCTAAATTATTTTATTCCTTACTTAAATAATAATCTCAAATAAATAAAATTTCTAAAATTACTTATTCGTATATGTTCATGTTTATTATATATATATATATATATTTGCATTATAATTTTTTTTCTTATTTATATATATATATATATATATAAATTATATTTTTATACATAAAAGTGAAAGAAAATGCGTCAAATAAATCAACAAAACTTAGAGCGGGATGAAATAATTTTATGTTAAATGACATTGAAGAAGACAATAGTATGGTTTTCGAACCAAAGGTTGACATAATAAATAAATGAAATTCGGGTTATTCGACTCTAAAGATGAGTAATTTTTTACATAACTCTGTATTGTTACTTACTTTTTCAAAAAATTTGTCAGTTTGTTATACTTAAATTATTTATTTATGTTCATATATTGTATATTTATTTTTATTCACATATGCTAATGATTATTTTTTATATTTATATATATATATAGTCATTTACATTTACATTTACATTTATTTATTTATATATATATATATATGAAATAAATACAAGTCCTAAATTATTGAATGTCATACTTAAATAAAAAATTTAAATAAATAAAACTTCTAAATTATTTAAAATTTTAAATAAATAAAAATCCTAAATTATTTAATGTCTTACTTAAATAAAATATATGAAATAAATAAAGTTATAAAATTATTCAAAATATTAATAAATAATAATTCTAACTTATTTAATGCCTACTTAAATGAAAATTTTAAAATCAGAAATTATTTTATTTCCCACTTAAATAAAAATAAAAAATAAATAAAATTTTAAAGTTTTCAAAAATCCTAAATAAATAAAAATCCAAAAAATTGCAAAGTCATTCTTAGATAAAAATAAAAAATGAATAAAATTTCTAAATTAATAAAAATTCTAAATAAAACTACATCCTACATTATTCAAAATATTAATAAATAATAATTATAATTTTTTTAATGCCCTACTTAAATAAAAATTTGAATTAAATAAAATTTCTAAAATATCCAAAATCCTAAATAAATACAAATCATAAGTTATTTTATCTCATACATAATACAAATCTATATATTATATAATTATGAATTATATAAATTGACAATAAAGATTTATGTGCACAAGTAATAATTTATATGACAAAATGTGATTTCATAATTTAAAATGATTTTCGCCTACAATATTTTTCTAGAAGAAACACACATTTTTTATTACTTTTACTATAACTGTACTTGGTATAATATAATGAATTAATTTTTTAATTAGAATGATTATTCTGAGAGATTTTTGCATATTAACGTAAATATGGTGAATAGTACTTCATTTTCTTCGTAAATATCTTATCGGAACATAATATTAGATAATTATTTATATAATGTAAATTTGTTCAACTTATTTTTTTCTATTGTAATGTATATGTTATGGCAAAACTTTATTCGTTCCTTTTTATTTATAATTAATTTGTGGACTACTAATCTATGTAGCATAGGCACGGACACGGGAACACGAGGACACGGGGACATGGGGACAAGGGACATGAGGACACAGGTACACGAGGACACGGATCTATATATTATATAATTATGAATTATATAAATTAACAATAAAGATTTATGTACACAAATATTAATTTATATCACAAAATGTTACTTCACAATTTAATATGATTTTCGCCTACAATATGTTTCTGGAAAAAATACAAATTTTTATTACTTTTACTATAACTGTACTTGCTATAATATAATGAATTAATTTTTTAATTGCAATAATTATTTTGAGAGATTTTTGCATATTAATTTAACATGGAGTCGGTGAAACGTACTCTATTTTTTTCGTAAATATCTTAGGGGAACATAATATTAGATAATTATTTATATGATGTAAATTTGTTCAAATTATTTTTTTTATTGTAATGTATTTGTTATGACAAAAATTTATTCATTCCTTTTTATTTATAATTAATTTGTTGACTACTAATCTATGTAGCATAGACACGAACACGGGGATACGGGACACATGGACACGGATCTATATAGCATATAATTATGAATCATATAAATTGACAATAAAGATTTATTTGCACAAGTATTAATTTATATGACAAAATGTGACTTCATAATTTAATATGATTTTCGCCTACAATATGTTTCTGGAAGACATACACATTTTTTTATTACTTTTACTATAACTGTACTTGGTATAATTTAATGAATTAATTTTTAAATTGCAATAATTATTCTGGGAGATTTTTCCATATTAACTTAGCATGAAGTTGGTGAGCAGTACTTCATTTTATTCGTAAATATCCAATGGGAACATAATATTAGATAATAATTTATATATTGTAAATTTGTTCAAATTTTTTTTTATTGTAATGTATTTGTTATGACAAAAATTTATTCATTCATTTTTATTTATAACTAATTTGTGGACTACTAATCTATGTAACATACACACTGACACGGGGACACGAGGACACGGGAAATAGGGACACGGGGACACGGAGAAACAGGGATATAGGGACACGAATCTATATATTATATAATTATGAATTATATAAATTGATAATAAAGATTTATTTGCACAAGTATTAATTTATATGACAAAATGTAACATCATCATTTAATATGATTTTCGCCTACAATATGTTTCTGGAAGAAATACAATTTTTTTTATTAGTTTTACTATAATTGTACTTGGTATAATATAATGAATTAATTATTAAATTGCAATAATTATTCTGAGAGATTTTTGCATATTAACTTAGCATGAAGTTGGTGAACAATACTTCATTTTCTTCGTAATATATCTTATGGGAACATAATATTAGATAATTATTTATATATTGTAAATTTGTTCAAATTATTTTTTTCTATTGTAATGTATTTGTTATTAGAAAAATTTATTCATTCCTTTTTATTTATAACTAATTTGTGAACTACTAATCTATGTAGCATAGACACTAACACGGGGACACGGGACACGGGGAAACAGGGACACAAATCTATATATTATATAATTATGAATTATATAAATTGACAATAAAGATTTATGTGCACAAGTATTAATTTATATGACAAAATGTGAATTCATGATTTAATATGATTTTCGCCTACAATATATTTCTGGAAAAAATACACATCTTTTATTACTTTTACTATAACTGTACTTAATATAATATAATGAATTAAATTTTTAATTGCAATAATTATTCTAAGAGATTTTTCCATATTAACATAGCATGAAGTTGGTGAACAGTACTTCATTTTCTTCGTAAATATCTTATGTGAATATAATATTAGATAATCATGTATATAATGTAAATTTGTTCAAATTATTTTTTTTATTGTAATGTATTTGTTATGACAAAAATTTATTCATTCCTTTTTATTTATAATTAATTTGTGTACTACTAATTTATGTAGCATAGACACTGACACGGGGACACGGGGACACAAATCTATATATTATATAATTATGAATTATATAAATTGACAATAAAGATTTATGTACACAAGTATTAATTTATATGACAAAATGTGACTTCATATTTTAATATGATTTTCGCCTACAATATGTTTCTGGAAGAAACACACATTTTTTATTATTTTTACTATAACTAGAATTGGAATAATATAATGAATTAATTTTTTAATTGCAATAATTATTCTGAGAGATTTTTCCATATTAACATAGCATGAATTTGGTGAACAGTACTTCATTTTCTTCGTAAATATATTATGGGAACATAATATTAGATAATTATTTATGTAATGTAAATTTGTTCAAATTATTTTTTTCTATTGTAATGTATTTGTGATGGCAAAGATTTATTCATTCCTTTTTATTTATAATTAATTTGTGGACTACTAATCTCTGTAGCATAGACACTGACACGGGACATGGGGACACGGGGACACATATATATATATATATATATTATAATTATGAATTATATAAATTGACAATAAAGATTTATGTGCACAAGTATTAATTTATATGACAAAATGTGACTTCATAATTTAATATGATTTTCGCCTACAATATGTTTATCGAAGAAACACACATTTTGTTATTACTTTTACTATAATTGTACTTGATATAATATAATGAATTAATTTTTTGATTGCAATAATTATTTTGAGAGATTTTTGCATATTAACTTAGCATGAAGTTGGTGAACAATACTTCATTTTCTTCGTAATATAACTTATGGGAACATAATATTAGATAATTATTTATATATTGTAAATTTGTTCAAATTATTTTTTTCTATTGTAATGTATTTGTTATGACAAAAATTTATTCATTCTTTTTTATTTATAATTAATTTGTGGACTACTAATCTATGTAGCATAGACACTGACATAGGGACACAGGAACACAGGAGGGACACAGATCTATATGTTATATAATTATGAATTATATAAATTGACAATAAGGATTTATGTGCACAAGTATTAATTTATATGACAAAATGTGAATTCATAATTTAATATGATTTTCGCCAACAATATGTTTTTGGAAGAAATATACATTTTTTATTACTTTTACTATAACTGTACATGATATAATATAATGAATTAATTTTTTTAATTGCAATAATTATTTTGAGAGATTTTTGCATATTAACTTAACATTAAGATGGTGAAAAGTACTTCATTTTCTTCGTAAATATCTTATAGGAACATGATATTAGATAATTATTTACATAATGTAAATTTGTTCAAATTATTTTTTTCTATTGTAATGTATTTGTTATGACAAAAATTTATTCATTCCTTTTTATATATAATTAATTTGTGGACTACTAATCTATGTAGCATAGACACTAACATAGGGACACAAAGACAGGGGAACACGGGGACAGGGGACATAGAGACACAGGGATACATATCTATATATTATATAATTATGAATTATATAAATTGACAATAAATATTTATGTGCACAAGTATTAATTTATATGACAAAATGTGACTTAATATGATTTTGCCTACAATCTTTTTTCTGGAAGAAACACACATTTACTTATAGTTTTTTGTAATAATTGTACTTGGTATAATCTACTGAATTATATTTTTTAATCGCAATAATTTTTTGGAAAGTTTTTTTAAAAAATAAAATTAGAGCATAAAGATAACATGAGATTGGTGAAGAGAACTTTATTTTCGCCATAAATACGCAATGGATACATAATATTAGATAATTGTTTATATAATAATGTATTTGTTCAAATTATTGTATTGTTATTGTATTGCAATGTATTTATTATGACAAAAATATATTCATGAATTTTTAATTATTTATGTTATGTTATATTAAATTTATTAATATATTAAAATATGTAAACTTATACTATTGCAATATATTTAATTTCATTTCATAAACTTAATAATTTATATATATATATATATATATATATTTAAATAAAATTATTATTTTTAATATTAATATTTAAATATAAATATTAAAAAAATCCCGGTGCGTTGCACGGGTCAACCGGCTAGTACATGTACAATTTAGGGTTTACATTGATCTTAACAACATGTTTGAAGAATGATTAGTTGATAGGATACAAGATGCTCAATTTTCTAGATACATATTCTAACTATAACCAAATTCTAGTGTACATATATGATAAAGAGAACAACCTTCATTAGAGAAGATCAAGTTCTATTACGAGATCTTGTTGGTTGGATTAAGAAGTACTTACTGGCTACAATAATGCCTCATAAACAATTATTAATTGCAAATTGTAAAAAATAAGAAAGTGTACATCTCAATGATATGATGGTCAAATTGACACCACTAAGCAACACATAATTGATCTAGTTGAAATCTTCACTCAGGTTTGAAAGTATAACAAGAGGAAAAATTGTCTTTAGAGTTGAAATTTTTTTTATTTTGGCTTCATTCTCACAAGTGAGATATAGAGGTTAACCTTGACAAGTGCCAAACCCCGATCTACACGTGAAAGCCAAAAAAAAATAAATGAAGAAAGTCAAAAGGCTTGTAGGAAGACTCACTTCCTTTTCCTGTTTCCTCACCAAGTTGGTCGAGAAAGCAAAGTCAATTTTGGCAACTAAAAAGAAAAGTTGAAACCAAAAAAGTTGAAACCTTCAAGTGGGGAAACAAATGTCACAAGGCCTTCTTGACTCTTAAAGTCTTTATCTCATCACCTCCATCTTAAGAAAATGTCCTAGGAAAATTGCTCTTCTTGGTATAAGATGCAACCATCAACTCAATTTTGGTCCAAGAGCTAGAAAAAAAGCAAAGACTTATATACTTCATAAGTTAAGACACTGAGATAAGGGAGCTACTATTGTAGCATGTTGGAGCGATTCACATTTGATGATCGGTCACATTAATAAACAATTACAAGTAAAAGATCCTTTAATGTGAAGGTACTATCTTTGGGTGACAAATCTCAATAAATACCTGACTTTTTTTTATTGATCACTCATGAAACCGAGGAACAAATAAGAGGTGAAAAAGTGGAAGAAAGATGCTTATAACATGGAGACAAAGAATTAGTAACATTATTGCTGGCTTGTAAAGTATATCATAATGTTGTGGTCGGGGGATTTGGATGACGTGAGAAAGTAGCTTTTTAAGGCTTTATGATCAGATTTTATAATGAAGAAACTACAAAATAGATACTAGCGCGAACATTTAAGTTTGCTAGTAATGGCATGAAGTTCTCGCATGAATGTTGAATCAGTTGCCACACAAAATATTTTGCTAAATAGGTTTTCTCAACCATTTATACCAATATAACTCATTATATAAAGTAATATTATTTTATATTATAATTTATAAATTAATTAACTATATCTAAAATTAAAATTCATTTTAATGTAATATAATTTTGAATTTTTTTAATATACATATGTATATATATTAATTTTTATTTGTACAAGGTCCATCTGCTCTCTAATTCTTAGAAAATGCATTCATGCTATATTGGGATGTTTGGGCCTTCAATGAATACGAGGCACACTGTATTTATGATTACAGTGGTACATATATGATAATTAGTAAACTAAATGAAGAAAAATATTACTAATAAGATTTAATAACATTTTATCAAATGTAGCATATATATTCTATGTAACTAAAGACTTTTAGTAATATTTTTACATTTCAATAAATATATCTATAAAAATGTCATTAAATATTTTTTTTAATATTTATTTAATATAAAGATAGCATTTTAAAAATGTTACCAAATCTTTTTAGTAATGTTTATTTAATAAAAAGTAACACTATAAAAATATTATTACAAATTTTTAGTGACTTTTTTAATATATAGATGACATTTTAAAAATACTACTAATTTTAATAATATTTTTTTTAAAAGGTAACATTCATTATTTTTAGTAACTTTTTTTAATAAAAACTGACATTTTAAAAATGTTACTAAAAACTTAGTAATTTTTTTTTAATAAATAAGTAACTTTAAAAATATTACTAAATCTTTTTAGTTATAATTATATTTAATTATAATTTTTAGAAAGAGAGTAACATCATAAAAATGTTACTAAAAATCTTTAATAAATAATTAGATTTGGACTGTAACATAAATAATTTATGTTTAGATGCTTTTATTTTATAAACAAGCTAGTAATAATAATCTGTCAACACAAACGTCAAAAGTATTTCAATGGATTTTTAAAGTTTCAATGTGAATTTAAACATGTCTTGTCAATATATTGTCACTTTTGTTTACAATCTAGCACACATAAGATTCCTAGTATGTACTAGGACTAGATTCTTACAATCAGTTCATGTATCATGGAAATGACACTGACAGTCATTCACGGTAAAGTGTAAAACGTACAATTATTCTTCTTTAGTTCAGTTGCAACCTCATTCAACATCCTCATCCTCTGCATCCTCCTCGTTTACTTCTTCTTCCTCATCGTCCTCAGTTTCACTGTCATTCTTGTTTTCTAGATAAGCATGTTTGCTCCAAGAAAGGTCTTACATGGGAAATCTGATCAGGGTTTAACACAGACATAATAATAAGTAACTATTTGAAATGAGGTAGATTTGACGTCCCTAGAGTTAGGAGATATGTAAACGAAAAAGTAAAGTTCTCTATATTATTGAGGTATTTCAGCTTATTACCTTCCACCAATGGGATGGTGACACTGGATTTGTGACATTAGTCAGCAGATATCCAGTCTGAAAGCAAAACATAGGTAAATTAAAATATAAACTGAATTCAATGCAATATAGGATAAATACCAAGAATAGTTTTGAAACCAACTAAACTCATAACATACATGTGCAGACATTTACTGTAAGTTATTTAGATATTCAAGAAAGAAACAATGACAAAAATTCTAAAATTACACATTTCAAATATAGCTTGCAACTTGTCAACAATTTATCTCATCTCAAATCCTAAGAAAAACAAATTAAGTGTTGATAGTTTGAGCAACTAATGGGGGGAGTATAGGCGGACGGTAGTTTTTTTGCAGAATAAAGGGGTGGTTCTTAGGAATATTATAAAGACTCATTAAATTTTAATAGTAAATTACTGTAAATAAGATACTAAATTGCTTATTTTCTTAATTGAACATAGGAAAACCTTTTGCCCTGGATGCAGTTGAAGTTGTAAGGCAAGGAATTGTTCATGTCGCTTGATGCTCTCCCAAAGATATTCCCCATTCTATCTGCAAGATAAGGAAACTATTAACATGATTGATAGAAAATTCTTCAATTTTTTAGTGTAAAATTAAGTAAATGGACACCTGGGCGCAAAATGGAAAGATTCCTCCTAGCCAAACTCATAAAACTGGTAAAAGGATCATAGTATTTGTACTGACCAGTGTTCGGTTCTCGGTAGTATTTTCGTATGCTCGGTTCTTTTGTACCATGAAGCCTACTCGATTATTTTACTCCATGAGAGACCTGCTCGGTGTTTGGGCCTATGTAAACCTGGGCCAATCACTTTGGTCAGGTTAGGACCAGTGTGCATGATGGGTACACAAAGTAATTTCATTGTTGCACCTGTTAAAAGATATATTTGTGTAGTGGATATAATCTCGTTATTTATTACAATATTTTCTCTATTATAATTTTGTTGTATGTTTTTGTTGCATATCTGTTACACGTGGCTAGTTGCTATTAACCCTAGTAATATAGGGAGATGTTTGGGTAACAGAAAGTGGACCTGCGGATAGCACCTAAAGATCATTGGTGCCCGCGACAGGTGGATTTCTATTGCCAATACAAGTTTAACTATTTTTAGTTAAGATTCGCTAGCTCCAGGGGGAGTGGTTGCATGTTGCATGAGCAGTAATAAAAAGGAGAATAGGTCTTCATCAAAAAGTCAAATTCTGAAATTATCCCTGTGCAAATCTATATTGATGACATCATCTTTGGTGCTACACAAGATAGTTTGTGTGAAGAATTTGTGGTTGCTATGAAAGGTGAGTTTGAAATGTCTATGATGGGAGAATTGTCTTTCTTTCTTGGATTGCAGGTTAAGCAAATAAAGGATGGAATCTTTCTATGTCAATCAAAGTATTGTAAAGAGATTCTCAAAAAATTTGAAATGGCGAGTTGCAAGGAAGCAAACACACCTATGCCATCAAGCTGCTACATGGATGCAGATGCTGCTGGAAAAAGGGTAGATCAAACTTAATACAGAGGTTTGATTGGCTCTTTGCTCTATCTAACAGCAAGTAGACCGGACATTATGTTTGCGGTATGTCTTTGTGCAAGATATCAAGCAAATCTAAAGGAATCACACTTTAAAGCTGCAAAGAGAATTCTGAAATATCTCAAAGGAACTTCAATTGTTGGGTTATGGTATCCTTCTCACTCTCCCATTCATTTAATTGGCTATTCAGATTCTGATTTTGCAGGATGCAAGCTAGATAGGAAAAGCACAAGTGGCACTTGCCACCTTCTTGGTTCAAGCCTCATCTCATGGCATAGCAAGAAGCAAGCATGTGTGGCTCTCTCTACTGTAGAGGCTGAGTACATAGCTGCTAGAAGCTGTTGTGCACAAATCCTATGGCTCAAACAACAACTTGCAGACTTTGGATTGCAAATTAGCAAGGTCCCTTTGATGTGTGACAATACAAGTGCTATCAATCTTACCAAAAATCAGATTCAGCACTCAAGAACTAAGCATATTGAGATACACCATCATTTCATCAGGGATCATGTAAGCAATGGGGACTGTGAAGTGAAGTTTGTTGAGACAAAACTGCAGCTAGCTGATATCTTCACAAAACCATTACCAAAAGAGAGGTTCTTCTTTTTGCGAAATGAGTTAGGTATCCTTGACTTTCAAAATCTTCCCTAAATCTGTTTTAATACCTGTTAGAGTCTATTTGTGAAGACAAATAAGGGGAGAATTGATTGGTTCTTGTGTATCTGTCTATGGAATTGTTTAAAACTGCTGAAATCTCTGATATCAAAACTGTTTCTGCTTCTGCTGATAGAAACAACCGATTGTTTCGTGTAAACAACCGATTGTTTGTCTGAAATATTGTTTTCAACATGTGAAAATCTAACCTGCTGCCGTAGGAAGCATTGGATTGTATATATGTTGTTTTTGCAGGAACTGCTTCATATTCAATCAAATCCAACACAAGCAACCATGGATTTGTCTTCATCAAATATGGGGAGATTGTTGAATCAAGTGTGTTCAAGTTTTGAAGAATCCAAACCCTTTGAAGGTTGATGGAAGGCAGGATGTGCTTGTTGTTGCTAATGTGTTTTAGAATAAGATCTGGGGTAGATTATCTGTGTTAAATCCACTCTTGATTGAATCCAAAGCTTAAGGATTCTCAAACCTTTTAATTGAAAGTGTTTTTCAAACTAAGTGAAAAACAACCTGTTGTTTTGTCGAAACAACCAACTGTTTTATACTTAGGTGTTTTTAGAAAGGTTGAAAACTGTTTTTGATGGTTGACTTGCTGTCAAACCAAAACAACCGATTGATTCGAGCATTCAACCGATTGTTTGTTTTGGGACCATAACAGAAAACTGTTTTGTGCTTTGACTGAGCTTTAAATGATTTTATAACTGAATACACTCCAGTTTTAAATGCTTTGACCAGTCTTTGATTGCAATAATTAGTTTGTTCAGATTATGTAACAAACAAGAACTTAGTTTTAATCAAAGAAAAAACAGATTTGAGTTTTTCACTGATTTTGCTTTTTGAAGAGTTGGAGATTGCTTTGATAAGAGAGTGTGATATAGGATTTTCATCTTGTATTTATTTTAGATCTTTTCTGTAACAAGTGTAATCCTTTTGTACTTTGAAGAAACTTTGTGCGTGAAGCTGAGAAGTGCTGTGTGTTCTTGAGGTTGTCAAGATCAGCATTCTTAGTGGTGTTTGTGCTGAGCCAAAGGAAGTGTGTGTCTTGAGGGGATCAAGGTCACTTCTTTGGTGGTGTTGTAAGTAATCTAGGGTTGATTGCTTAGTGGATTCCCAAGTGGTTTCTGGGAAGACTGGATGTAGCTCTTGGTTAAGAGTGAACCAGTATAAACCTCTGTGTGCATTCTCTCTATCCCTTGAACTTTTTAAATTCACTTTATATTTGTGAACTGGTATAAACAACCGATTGTTTTTATGCGAAACAACCGATTGTTTTTCTGCGAAACAACCGATTGTTTTTCTGGTGTTGTGCTAATTTGCTTTGTGTTTTTGGCAAACTGATTTCTTAATCAAGTTTTCTCGAAGTGATTTCATTCTAGACTTAAAAGTTTGCTAAAACCCTCTTTAAACCATTCACACCCCCCCCCCCCCCGCCCTTTAGTTTAAAGTCATACATTCTAACAAAGGAGACAAAGGATCACCTTGTCTGACACCTCTACTGCAAGGAAAAAAACCCACCAAACTGCCATTTATTATGATAGAAAGCATAGCTGAACGGAGAATTGTACTAATCCAACCGACAAACAAGGGGTGAAAACCAAAGTGTGTCAAAACTAATAATAAGAACTTCCAACTCAGAGTGTCAAATGAGTTTTGAATATCAACTTTGTAAGCCACATTACCTCCTCTAACCTTTTTAAAAAGCATGCTAATAGCTTTAGAAGCAATACCAATGCAATCCTAAATCTGTCTACCCTGCACAAACCCATATTGATTAGGAGAAATGATTCTAGTAGCCAAAAGTACAAGCCTATCTGCCAATATCTTGGAAATAATCTTAAATTTGAAATTAGCAACAACAATTGGCCTATAATCTTTAATGAAGTCAACACCCTGAATCTTAGGAATAAGAGATACCACATTATTGTTCATTCTACGGAGAACCCATATTTGTTTAAAAAAATTGTTGAACAACATTGCAAACATTTATTCCAATAATTTCCCAGTAAGAATGATAGAAAACACCACCAAAACCATTAGGATCAGGAGCACTATTACCATTAAGATTAAAAACATCATTCTTGATTTCAGAAAAATAAGGACATTTGATCAACATCATATTCTCCTTAGAGGAAACTAGCTCAGGAACATAAGTACCAATAAAATCTTCCATATTACTTGTATCTGGAATATTAAAAATAAACTCAACTTAAAGATTTTTATAAAAGTCCAAAATATGATCCTCAATGAGTTTAGGATCCTCAATAACCTCATTATCAATCCGTAGACGATGAATCCCACTAGAATGATTTCTCCTCTTGATCACAGCATGGAAAAAAGTAGTATTTCAATCCTCATCTTTAAACTATAACATCTAGCCCTTTCTTTCCAAAACAAATATTGACAGTGAAGAGAATGATCAAGCTCCTCCTTAGCAATCTTTTCTTGATAGAGAAGCCCACCAATATCAGTCAAACTAGCAGTCTCTAATTTTTGTTGAATACCAAGGAGGAGACCCTGCTTAAGAAGAACTGCACTGTGAACATTACCAAAAGAATTTTTATTCTAGTCTTGGAACTCCATTTTACCCCTTTTTAACTTATGTTCCAAAATAAACATCGGACAACCAACAACCTTATTAGCCTAAGAATCATGAATAAGCTACATACATGAAGTGTCCTGAAGCCACATAGAAAAGAAACAAAAAATTGCTAACCTTCCTTAAAGAATTACTAGCAAGATTAGGGGAATGATCAGAACAACTTTTAACAAAAACCTGATAAGTACAAGAATCACATTCATCCATACACACTCCATTACATAAAGCCCTATCTAGTCTTATATGAATTCTATGCAGTTGTAGTTTTCATAGGAAATAAATAAAGGCAAAGAACCACTCAAAGATGCTAGAACAATATTATCAACTAGTAAAAGTTGGGATATGCATCAATGAGTGAATGTGAGTTGTTTTAGGTTTTATTTTCTTTTCAACTTTTGGCCTTCACTATTATCTTTTCTTTTTCTCTTTTTTTTTCAATTCAAGAGGCCATTAATTTTATTTTTATGCACCAAATTTCGAACACAACTCACAAATAAGATCAAAATTTCACTTTTATCAAACTACAAATGCATGTATCATGTTAAGTAAAGGAATTCAACTTTATAAATTCAAGATATATCACATGTAATGGCACAATTTACCTACATATTTTTATGGAGAATTTTTTAGATTTTTTTCTTATGAACTAAAAGAAAAAGAACTTAAACAACAAGGAAAACAACCTAGGTTAGTTTGGCTATCATGTTTTTGTTTTGAAGTAAATTTTGTGTAAAGCAAAATAGGACAACTTCTAGGAATTTATGACATGTAAAGGACTAAAAAAACCATAGACAAAACATGGAGGATTGAAAAAGTAAACAAGGTTAAAAATCTAATTGAAATAAAAGATAGAACACACAATAGAAGTCCTAAACATTGATTCAAGAATGGAACAAACACTTGAACCAATTAAATATGAAAAAATATGGATTAACATTGAAATAAAACTATCCTAAACTCATGAAAAGATGGATAATACGAATTCAAACGTGAAAAAATGAATGGATTAAAGGAAATGACACTTAGCTCTTGAAAAACCTTCTAGTCAAACTTTTAATGCCAAATGATGGAAGCAATTTCTAGCATCAACGGAAGACTTGCAAAGAAATTCAAACTTTCTTCCAAGTTTCAAGAGAGAAACTTGAGAGGTACCCACTTCTAAGGAAGGTTCCTTGGTGGAGAACCTAGGAGAAAGATACTCCCATTTTTAAGTGACTTAAAAAACAAGAAGATAAGCTAAAATGCAAGTTCAATTCTTATTTATAGTTATAGGAGCTCTTAACACTCAATGGTCTAGGTGATGTGGGACTAAACTGTGCAAAGTGCAGTTACACTAAGATTTTTTGTCATTCCATGCAAAGCAGGTACCACATTTCTCAATTATTTGATTTTCCAATTGTTCATAAGCTTCAATGCTCCTCCACTTGTTGATTAGCCATATGGGTGTGTTGTAAGTCATGTTGCACTCTCTTCGTACCTTTTTAATTAAGGTTTTAACTTTCTTAATGGACAAAGTTGCATGTTGACTTCTAATTTGACCCTCTACTTGGATTTTGACTTCCTAAGTGAACTCTCACTAGGCCCAAATTGACCATTTGATGCAATCCGTGTGGTGAGTTCTTAGGTGTTAAATCTAGGAAGAGGTGTGGCCTTATGTATTCATTCAATATTTTCTAAATCTGAATACAAAAGGTGAAAGTCACCTATTTATAGGTGAAAAAGATGGAGGTATCTTGCTCCTTAAGCTACCATAACTCTAGTTAAACAAGCTTAACCATGGTGAGCTCTAATAATCTATGAAGGTGTCACCCAAGCTTCTTAAGATGCTCTAGAAACCCTTGATTGTATCAAAAAAGTAAGGGGTTTTAGAGTGTCTTGGAAAAAGAGCCTACTCTAGAAATGGTCCAAAAAAACAAGATATGAATAATTATCTACTATACTTTTTACAAGTTTTTATACAGGCTAAGACAAATATTTATTCTATATATCTTGAGATTGTTCTCTGCTTTTAGCTTTGAGGATAATCCTCCATTAGGTTTCCCCCAAAAGATATGTCCTCAGATCCAAATTAGGGTGCCACCTTATTAATGGAGCTAGGTGAGCAATTCCACCCGGGTCACCTATCCACCTGTAAAAAGTAGCAAACTTAAGGACAATGTGAAAGGATAAAATTTGGAGGATATGTAAACATGGTGAAAGAACAAAAAAAATTGAATTGTGTGGTACCATTATTGTGGATCTTATTACCTAATTTAGGTAAGTTAGGCACCACACGAAATGGAGAAGACAATGTAAAAGAAATAGAAAAAAGAATTATCTCGATCAGATGATAAAAGCATGCAAAATGTTTTCTTTATCGAGATAAGATGTCATTTTTTTTATTTTATTTTTGAAGATTAAGATTTTCTTGAGCAATTTGTGTTTTTAGTCTAACATCATTCTTTCTAACTTGTTCCTGTTGGAATAAGCTAAATAAAAGAGTTAGGTTGTTAACTCTAACTATCCAAAAACTTAAAGCTAGATATTTCTATTATCATAATGTTTTAATTCATTCTGTTTTTGACAGCTATAAATAACATTGCTTGTATTGTATCAGTACATTTTTCTAATAAGAGATTTCAGTTTCAATTCCAATTATCAATTAATTCCCAACAAATTAGTATTAAGAGCATAGGGAGGGGACTTGTGTGGTTTCCTGACAGTGAGGGTAAGATTGTTGCTGGAACTTTGAGTAAAGGAGGATTTGTTGTTTTACAGGCCAAGAATTGGAGGTTGACTGTTGTAGGTGATAACTGTCATGGTTGCATTTGGTGTGGTTTCAGGGAGTCTTCTGGTGTTTGATGAGAAGGATTATGATGATTGGATTGTGAAGAGGGAAACCATTCTTGGTTTTCAAGAATTAGAAGAAGCTGTCAAGATTGGGTTTCAAGATTCAACCAAGCTTGAAACAGAGGAGCAGAAGAAAAAGTCTGAGAAGCAATCAAAAGAAAATAAAAAGATTGATTGCAAGGCACAAATGTTACTGCATCAGTGTGTCTCATCCGCCATTTTCCAAAAAATCTCAAAAGCTGAATCTGCCAAGCATAATTGGGACATACTGGAACAGACCTATGAAAATACTGGTAGGGTTAAGAAGGTGAGGCTACAATCACTCAGAAGACAATTTGAATTGTTGTCCACGATTGATCAAGAATCAGTGTGTGATTACTTTGGTAAAATCCAAGCAATTCCAAATTCCATGCGAGACTGTGATAAGCAGTTGCCTGATTCAAAGGTGGTTGAAAAGATTCTTAGAACTTTGACTCCTGCTTTTGATCACATTGTCGTGGCAATTGAAGAATCCAAGGATCTTGATGAAATGACAGTAGAAGAACTCTAGAATTCTCTTGAAGCACATGAGCAGCGGTTACTTTCAACAAAAGGTAGTAGAGCAAGTTTTCCAGGCTCAAACTGCTGGCAGAGGTAGAGGAAGAAGTGGTTGGAAAAAGAAAGGAAGAGGAAAAGGAGGTCAATCAAGTGACTGGCCTGCTTTAAGCAATCAGAACTAGAGTCAAAATAGTGTGCAGAAGCAGAAATTGGCTGCTGGTAAAGGGAGTCAAGATCATGGATCCAAGAAATTCCATGATAAAAGAAAACTGCAGTGTTATAACTGTGGAAAGTATGGTCATTTTGCAGCTGAATGTTGGAGAGTTGATAACAGTAACAACACTGGAAAATTTTCCAAGAAAGATGAAGCACATCTAGCTCAAGAAGATGAAGATTCTGATTTAGATCAAATGTTATTGATGGCCACTACAAATCAGGATGAAGATGCTTCAAGTTGGTACTTAGACACAGGTTGTTCCAATCATATGATTTGCAACAGGGAGTGGATTATGGATTTTTATTCTAATGTCAAAAACAGTGTGAGATTTGCATATAAAAGTATGATCTCTACTGAAGGAATTGGCAAGGTCAGATTCATTTGTAAATATGGAAGAGTTGGCTGTATGAATGATGTCCTATATGTGCCATCAATGAAGAATAATCTTCTCAGCTTAGGCCAACTACTGGAAAAGGGATTCAAAATGTTAATGGAGCAGAATTCCATCAAGATCTATGATCAGAAATCAGTGTTAGTTCTTAAGGCACCTTTGTCTAAAAATAGGACTTTTAAGACTAACCTTAATACATCAACTGCACAATGCTTGTCTTCAATTAGGGATAAGGAGGAAACAAATTTGGTGTGGCACTACAGATTTGGCCATTTGAATTTCAAGACTTTGAACCAACTAAGCAGTAAACAAATAGTCACAGGGTTGCCACCAATCAACCTATCTCATAAGACTTGTGAAGGTTGCCTATTTGGGAAGCAATCAAGAAAGAATTTCAAGAACTCAATACTGCAAAGAGCAAAGAAGCCTTTGGAGGTTGTATACTCAGATGTATGTGGCCCTCTTGATAGCAATTCACTTGGAAGTAATAGGTATTTTCTTACTTTTATGGATGAATTCACCAGAAAAATCCGGATTTACCTATTAAAGGAGAAAGGTGAGGTATTTGGAAGATTTGTAGAATTTT
Source organism: Phaseolus vulgaris (assembly GCF_051622355.1). Taxonomy (NCBI): domain Eukaryota; kingdom Viridiplantae; phylum Streptophyta; class Magnoliopsida; order Fabales; family Fabaceae; genus Phaseolus; species Phaseolus vulgaris. The sequence continues at coordinate 23,273,038 of NC_143505.1, read as the reverse complement.
GTGCTAAGGTTGAAAGGTAATCAGGCTACGCCTTAACCATTTTCAGAACTGATGGAGGTGGAGAATTCAATTCCAAAGAGCTGGAAGAATTGTGTGCTGCAAAAGAAATTAAACAAGAAGTTACATCTCCTTACACTCCACAACATAATGGAATTGCAGAGAGAAGAAATAGAACTTTGCATGATATGGCAAGGTGCATGCTCAAAGGCGAGGGGCTGCCTAATAGCTTTTGGGGAGAGGCTATCACCACTACAACCTATATTCTCAATAGGTGTCCTACAAAAAAATTGGAGGCAGCTGTACCAGAAACAATTTGGTCTGGACTTAAACCAATTGTTAGTCATTTGAAAATATTTGGTTCATTGTTCTATAGGCCTATTCCAGATGAGAAGAGGAAGAAGTTGGAAGATAAGAGTGAATCTCTTATCCTAATTGGATATCATCCAACAGGTGCATACAGGTTGTTCAACCCAGTAAACCAGCAAATTCTCATCAGCGGAGATTTTGTTGTAGATGACAATGCATCCTGGAATTGGAGCAAATATGTAAAACAAATTCATTGTGTTTTAGAAGATAGTGGACAATAACAAGATGAAGAGCATGAAAGTATAGTTGAGCCAGAATCTAGAAGATCACAAAGACAAAGATTTCCTTCTTCTAGATTAACATGTCATGAAGTTTACAGTGATAATTTGATCACTGATGAAGGAGAATTGGTTCACTTAGCATTTGTGGCAGACATTGAGCCAATCACTTGGAAGGAGGCAATAGTCGATAGAAAGTGGAAGAGTGCAATGATTGAAAAGCTGGAATCACTGAAGAAAAATGAAACCTGGGAATTAGTGGCTTTGCCAAAGGGAAAAAGACCAATTGATGTCAAATGGGTTTTCAAGATAAAACTCAAGTTTGATGGCAGCATAGCCAAGCATAAATCAAGATTAGTTGCTAAGGGTTTTCTACAGAAATATGGAATAGACTACACTAAAGTCTATGCACCAGTGGCTAGATTAGAAACCATTAGATTGGTGATTGATGTGGCCAGTTCTAGAAATTGGAAAATCTATCAAATGGGTGTTAAATCTGCATTCTTGAATGAAATTTTAGAAGAGGAGGTTTATGTGACTCAGCCACCAGGTTTTGAAGCAAAGGATGCCACCCACAAAGTGTACAAACTCAAGAAAGCACTCTATGGACTCAAACAAGCTCCTAGAGTGTGGAATAAACTGATAGATTTGTTTTTGCTCAAGCTAAGCTTCACAAAGTGTTCAGTGGAATATGGAGTGTATGTAAGAGAGTCACAAAGTCAAATCTTGATCTATGTATGTCTATATGTGGATGAATTGTTAATCACAGGGAGCTCAATGACAAAGATTGAGAAATTCAAAAATAGATTGAAGGTTGTTTTTGAAATGACATATTTGGGAATGCTTAACTATTTTCTGGGAATGGAATTTGTATACACAAATTAAGGTATTATCCTGCATCAAAGGAAGTACATTAATGAAGTGCTCAACAGATTCAATATGGATCAATGCAATGGAGCTAGGGTGCCTGCTGCTGGAAATTTGAAACTCATAGAAGCCTTGGAGGAGATTGCAGTAGATAATACTTTGTTTAAACAAATTGTTGGAAGTTTGAGGTTCATCTGCAACAGTAGGTCTGACATAAGCTATGCAGTTGGAAGCAGATTCATGTGTAATCCAAGAGTCTCTCATATGGCAACAACAAAACACATATTGAGGTATCTTAAGGAGACAGCAGAGTATGGCTTACTGTTTTCAGTAAGCTTGAATGAATTTGAAGACTGTTTGGAGGCTTGAGGTGATTCAGATTGGTGTGGTGATAAAGTGGGAAGGAAGAATGATGGAAGAGGGCCCAAGCTCACCACACTATGAAAGCCAAAAGACTAAGACCGTCTAGCTTCACAAAGGAGCGTCTAGCCTCTCAAAGGAGCGTCTAGTCTTCCAAATGGAGCGTCTAGCCATGGCTACATAAGGAGCATCTATGAAGAGCCCTAGACCGTCTAGCTTCACACACACATGAGCCAAGCTACGGTTTGGGAAGAGAAGGCTTTGTTGCATAAAGGCCCATTAGGGGTACTTAGTAGATAGGATAGTATAGAAAGCACTTTGTGAAGGAAACATTTTAGAAACTAGGTTTGTGTGGCCGGTCATTGCACATGGCACATGGCTTAGGTTTTACATTTAATTTTTGTTTTCTTTTCATTAGAAAGTAGCTTACCTTTTACGTCCAAGATGGCCTATAAATAGGAAGGCTATCTCATTGTATTTTTCAAGTTTAATTGAGTATTGTTATGCTGCCAATTTTGTGCACTAGCTTTACTTCTCCTAGAAATCTAGGCTATAAACTTCAATCCTTTCACCTTTCTCCCTTGAGCTGGCCGAACCTCTCAAACCCATACTCATCATGCACCTTCAAAGCCAACACAACTCCTAGGAGGGCTTTGTTTCACTCACCCATTGCTTCCGCATCACTTTCACTGCTTTGATTCAAGAAGAACACATGAAATGCCATCAAAGAACACCTACGGATATTTTTTTAAATATCTGAAAGCACCAATTTCTTGGTGTTCTAAGAAGCATACGGTAGTTGCTCTCTCATCTTGTGAGGCAGAGTATATAGCTGCAGCAGAGTATATAGCTGCAGCAGAGGCAGCTTGTCAATGTGTTTGGCTTGAATTTGTGTTTGGCGATTTGAAGCTGAATCATGTGAAACCTGTGCAACTTTGTGTGGACAACAAATCAGCCATCAACCTTGCAAAGAATCCAATCTCACATGGGAGGAGTAAACACATAGAGACCAAGTTCCATTTCTTAAGGGAACAAGTTGGAAAAGGAAAGCTAGAAGTAAAGCATTGCAACACCAAGGAGCAAGTGACTGATATTTTCACCAAACCACTTGGATTAGACAAATTTGAAGAACTAAGAGAGTGGTTAGGAGTTAGAAGTGTTGCAGAATTTAGCTTAAGGAAGAGTGTTGGAATATGTTAAATAAAAGAGTTAGGTTATTAACTCTAACTATCCAAAAACATAAAGCTAGATATTTCTGTTATCAGAATGTTTTAATTCATTCTGTTTTTTACTGCTATAAATAGCATTGCTTATATTGTATCACTACAGTTTTTCTAATAAAAGATTTCAGTTTCAATTCCAATTATCAATTAATTCCCAACATAGTCCAAGAGATATAGAAAAAAAAAATTGGTCTTTACTAGGGTCAAAGATTATGTGTGAAAACAATAAAAAAAAATAAAATGAAAGAAATATGGACAAAAGTAATAAGAAAAATAAAAGAAAGGACTTTGTTTTAAGGTAGTGTACCTTTTACCTGGTAGTTTCACAAAATATTCCTGGTTAATATTTATTTTATACAATATTTTTTTTAAATTTTATTTTAAAAATTATTTTAAAATATATTATTGTAAAATATTATCTTCCTTTATCAATAAACCTATTATAAACTTCCAAATAACTTTGTTTTAACTTCCCTTTCTTTATTTTAACTTCAAGCAATTTAAGCTTTCATTATTTTTTTGTCTTATTTATTTTTTTTTATCTTTTTCTTCTTTATTTCGTTGTAAACTCTCTTTCCTGTTCAAACAAAGACAAAGAAGTGTGAAAGGTGGTTTGATCGTTGTAGCACAACCGGTAGGTAAGTAAGCAATGTGCACCGCCAAGTCCATATTTTACCGTGAAAATCAGAGCAGCTACCATTAGTGATGAAGCAACCCTTAGCAGTAGTACTGTACTAAGCATAACCAAACTGTTTCAACAACCAAAAACAAAGCATAACCTAACCGAAAGAGATGAAGCCAATTATCCGCCGCCACCATCACCGCCATATAGCCACTCTTACTCGCCGCTTGCGCCACTCCTCCGTCACCCCGAGGCTTCCTCTCCTCTACACCGCTGACACAACCGCTGACAACACCGTCACCTTGCAGGTCCTCTCATGGGGTAGAGGCGCCTCCGGCCAGCTCGGAGGCGGCGTGGAGGAGACGCGCCTGTACCCTTCTCCGGTGGCCAACCTGGCCGTCCCCAAATCCTCCTTCTCCCTCGCCCAAACCTCCGGCCGGCTCCCCTACGCGGAGAAGCGTCGGGCCCCCGACGTGGGCCTCTCGTGTGGGCTTTTCCACTCTTCGCTCGTCGCCGATGGGGCCCTTTGGATTTGGGGAAAAGGCGATGGTGGAAGATTGGGCTTCGGCCACGAGAATTCGTTGTTCGTGCCCACCCTGAACCCTCACCTCGATAACCTTCGCACTCTCGCCCTCGGGGGCTTGCACTCCGTTGCGCTCACATCAGCTGGCGAGGTCTTCACCTGGTCAGAACCCCTTCAACTTCTTCAACCTCTAATTAGTCACTTCGGAATCTCTGATTGTTGTTTTCTAAAATCAGGCATATAAGATGTTTTTTGTTTATTATGTGAAGCGGAAATTGATTACTTAAACTAAAAACATTTTCAAAATAGATATCAATAGCACCCTTATCTTCCTGGAATTTCTGATTGGTTGAAGCGTGGTTGTTTTCTTACATCAGGCACTTGATGATTAATGTGAATTCTAAAGTTAGTTGATCGTCTAATGTCCAGTGAAGCCAAATTTGATTGATTAAAGTGATTGACAGATAGTTGTTGGTAATTTCAGCTAAGACTTATACATTGTGCATGAAGTTTCTTTCTTTATTTTCAGGGAATGAGGTAAGGGGTGGCAAATTGAGAGGAGAAAAAAAAACTATATAGTTTAAATGAATGGTTGTATGTATTATTGTATAATTTAAATAGACGGTTAAAGCTGAAACTAATTGAAACAAACTTGACTAATTATTTATATTTTTGTGATCAAGATATAATCCTCTCACAAGATATGTCTGTTGTTGTTGAAATGCTGATTTTTTTTTTACTGTACTACTCTTAGCTTGACTGAGAAATACCACAAAAGAGGTTTGGGCATAATGCCTGGCTGGACGGTGTTTATGCATGGTTAGAAATTTTTAGTCCTAAATGAAATTATTCATGGCCTAAACCTCAAGATAAATTTACTCTACCATGCGAGCTTAACACATTGTTGAGGCTGGGAATACTTTTGTAATTTGAGCGAGTTGAAAAGTTCCTAAATTTTATGTTTCATGCTTTCTTCCTCTCAATAAATTTTTTTTATGGATGAAAATGAAGTTTTCAGGGGTTATGGTGGTTTTGGTGCACTTGGACACTCAGTATATCACCGAGAGTTATTTCCTAGGTTGGTAAAAGGCTCCTGGGAGGGAACTATAAAACACATTGCTACCAGTGGAACACATACTGCTGCAATAACAGAATCAGGTTTGTATGTTGGCTGGAACTTTATTTCAGCATTGTTTAAAACAAATTTAGATTGATGAATAGTAAGGAAAAATAATTACTGAATTTAAAATGTGGCTAATCACTTCAGTTGTGATTTTCTATTGTCAAATTGTTTACCGTGTTTTCTTACCCTGAATTGTGTCTTTCTTTTTACTTTGGAATACAAAACCAATCTATTGAAAGATATAAAGGATATAAAATCTTCCTAAAGTTACAGGCTCCCAGTACACTTATTTTCTTAAGCAGTGATTGAAAGAAGGTGCACTTATATTATACATGTCAAATCTGATGGTTTTGTGTATTGAAAATTTTTGTCAAGTCTTTTAAAATATAATGCTTGGTTGCTGGCAGATAGAGATTTCTATTTCGATGTTTAGCTTTTTCTTTTTTCACTCATCTTTTTATCATCTCAAGGCTATTCATTTCTTCTAGTTTTAAACTTTCTCGCACCGATTTGAGTTTCTTAGGAATGTCAAGTAACATGAACGACGTAGAAAATGCCTTTGAGACTGATGTTGGGTTTGTACTGGATGTAGGAGAGCTTTATATCTGGGGTCGAGATGAAGGGGATGGTCGATTGGGCCTTGGTCCTGGTCGGGGCCCAGATCATGCTGGTGGACTTAGTATCCCTTGCAGGGTAAAAGAATTACCTTACCCTGTTGCTGCTGCTTCCTGTGGGGGATTTTTCACAATGGCATTGACTGAGGATGGACAGTTATGGAACTGGGGAGGTAATTGCCACCTCATTTATATGACTTTTCCCAGTATTTTCGGTAGAAGACTAGCAAACTTCTTCCATCCGGTGCTTTTAGTTTTGGAAAATTGATAATGTTGGCATTTTGTCAGCCAATTCTAACTATGAACTTGGGAGAGGTGACAAGACTGGTGGTTGGAAACCAAGGCCCGTACCCAGCCTTGAAAATGTTGAAATAATTCAAATAGCAAGCGGTGGATATCACTCCCTAGCATTAACTGGTATGTTGATGTGTCACTAAGTTTGTTTTGTTTCATTTCCATTCTCATGTATTACATGATTATAACACTATTCTTGATTTTCCTAAGGTGATGGCAAAGTGCTCTCATGGGGCCATGGGGGACAAGGTCAGTTGGGCCATGGATCTGTCCAGAATCAGAAGATACCAGAAGTAGTTGAGGCTTTATCTCAGGAACATATTATATATATTACATGTGGGGGTTCCTCGTCCGCAGCTGTGACGGGTAATACTTAATTTGACATATTCTACTAATGATACAGCTGGTAATAAGAACTAAAGAAATTCTCATGACATTACACAGAGGTTGAGACAAAGAGAGAATAGTGAGAAAAAGAGAACAGTTATTCTTTATTGATTAACGACAAATGGAAAGTCTCAGCACTCCTCACAATGAGTTTTCAAAATTTACATTGCTATTTATATCCATTAATCCTTAACATTCTGACAACTGCCTAACTAACTGACTTGTGGGTCAGTTGGGTTTGTTTTCTTCGTATTCCTTCTAGAGTACACTAGTAATAGGCCCCATGTTTGTTAGCTAAGTTAAGAATAATACAAAGGAATTAGAAATTTAGAGCGTGTATTTCCCTCTCTTAGGATATATTTATATCATCTTTAGATACATCGAATTCAATGTATGAGAGGGAAACTGAAAAGATACATCTAGGAACTAGGTACAACACAAAGATCACAACACCTTTACAATAAATTCTATTTAAGACTATTTAATCTAGCAAGTTGCACAACTTCACTTTAATATATAAATAACTTTCAGTTTTTACCGTGTGTCCTCTAGTGTCCAAGAGCTTAATGCCCAATGCATCATAGAAAAAGACAAGTACAAAGCATCAAATCAAGACAAGTGAAGCACCAAACAATGATAAAAGCACAAGACATACTCAAGTAAAGCAAAGACCAAATGACAAATAAATGAAGTAGACAAAGTAACATGTAGCTTTCACAAGACACAATTTGAATTGTGAAGATTGTCTCCTACCAAACATTGACTCACATCCCAATTACGATATTGACACAACAGACTAACTTTCTGATTACTAGTATTCTTACATTGCCACTTCTAGCTCACACGATTATACAAAATCACTTTTGACTCTCCTTTTATCTCTTTCTGAGATAAAACATGAGGGTACTAAGCCACTCTTGACTTTCTAAGTACACAATGCCACTCCTGCGAATACAACAAAAGATGTTTAAGATGGTTACAAGGAAACTCTTAGAGAAGATATAATTAGTTTATCCACTCCTTGTACAAGAGAGTAATTTTACACAGGGAAGGATTTACAAATAAAGTTCACTCTTTCAAAATTGTCTAGTAGACGTATATGATAAAATAACTTCGCATAATGAAGATTTTACAAGCAACGTTTACTCTGTCAAAGTCGTCTAGTAGATGGTTTTCTATTTTAGCACTTAGAAGATTGTTCAATCTTTTGCATCTAGTGTATTCCATTCACTTAGAATCACATGTAGGACACTAGTCCTTTTTGCATGGGATGACTTTTACTTATGGAGCGAAGGATAGTTGGAGATTGTGTTTGTTCATTTGTCCTTATGTTAGAACTTTTGAGATATGACTGCCATTACATTGACACCTTTTTCTGTAGCACTCAACATGGTAGGTGTTGGGTAGCTTCAACTCTGTAGATCCCTTTGTAGTATTTCAATACCAAATTGAGCATTCAGGCTTAGAGAGTTGGTTCACCGTGTTAGAATTAACTCGGTGATCTATGAGTCAATGTTCATAAAGAGTAGACAATCTCACAACTTGAATTGAGCTTTGTGAAAACGTGTACACGATGTGTACTGTTTACTCTTTGTACAGTAATATTGTAGCATTCTTCCTTTGATGGTCTTAGACTCTAACTAACTCCAATATAGTTAAGAATACAATACAATATATAAATACCTCTAGTAAAGCTAATTTAGTTGGGTTGAATAACATTTTTTAATAGAAGTTCTGATCTTAACTATTATCTAAATGTAACATGGTATATAGAGTAGGGTTTGAACCCTAGATCTATTTCATGGCTTCCACTAATATTGTGTGTGTGTTGTTTAGCAAAGGAATCTGACTATAGCTGAATAAATTTATTTTGTGAATTCCATTATGCAATTAGATGATATTCTTACCAACTCTATTGACGCAAATGATAATATGCACTTCAACTTTTTCTGAAAATGTCCGGTGTTCTGTATTTTAATCATCTTATTTCCTTCTGTATATGATTGCTTGTGTAGATTGAGAGGAGAAATTATGGACATTTGCTGTAAATAGTTCATCTGATGAAATATTGCGATTAGATGATGTAGTGATGTAAATAATCAAAATGCTTAGAGCTGATCTCTCAACCAATTTAAAAATCAATTGTCAAAGTTGTAGGTTGTTTGGCCGGAAATTTAACTTCGAAATTTCGCATTTTCCTTATCATGATAAGTTCTTGCTAAACAAAATTTCAAATCATCGTAGCACAAACTAAGCATACTCCTTTTTGTTCTTAACAGATAATGGAAAGTTGTACATGTGGGGAAATGCTAATGATTCTCAATTAGGAGTTCCTGGGCTACCACCCGTTCAACCATACCCTGTTGAAGTCAAATTCTTAATGGACGATGATGGATTAGGACCTCACAAAGTTTTATCAGTTGCAATTGGTGCTTCACATGCCATGTGTTTAGCTTTGAGGGAGAGTAGTTGATTTCGACAGCTGAGGTGGAAATTTCTTCCTTGACTGTAATGTCCTACTGTCTTGGATATAATTAATTTTGCTGCAAAAGGTAAATTTCTTGGGTGAAAATGCAGTTTTTTTTGTTTTTTTTTTTGAAATAGGATGTCATATAATGAACATATGATGATTGAAGATGATGGTTTCAATGAATTCAGATATCTTCATCAGTGCTGTGGGCATTGTTTCTTTTTCCTCATTTGATTTTGAGATGGCAGAAGAAGTTAGTCCCCGAGCATTCTGAAGTACTTAACAGCCAATGTTTAGAATAGTTTCATCCTTTTCTGATCAACATTAGGAAACCATCTCAGGCTAAATGTGTGAATCTTGCACTTTTTGCGGATAGCGAAATTTTAAGAACCTGAGATGGTTGAATTGCTCTCAAAGTCCATCACATCTAATTTAGCTACTCTGACTACACCGGAGGTCCTGCATTTATAGTTTGATAATAAGAGTTGTGTATTTTTTTATTGTCTTTTCCGACGTAGATGGAAAAGATTAAATTTGAATATCACCTTGGGTTGAAAAACTGACTACACGTAATTCACTATCAAAAGTTAGTTTCAAGGAAGGAGAGTTATCAAGGCTTTAAAGGAGCTTTTCACTCGTCGTATGTAAAAAGACGTCTGAGATAATCTAACAGTGTATTTAAAGGCTTTCATATCATTAGTGGTGACCTGGGATTAATTTATTTTTGAAAAGTGACTCAAATGAGAATGATTATCTAATTCTTTTAATGGCTTTTATATTTATACTTCTATTGAATGTAGACTGTTACATCCTGCACCTCTATACCTTCTTTCAAATATCTCTATAATATTTTGGATTACGTAATCTGGAAGTCATTTTTCAAATTTGTAATTAGTTTCTGGATTACATAATTCGGAAGTCTTTTTTTAGATGCATGATTATTTTACGGATTACATAATCTGGAAGTCTTATTTAGTTTCTGGATTATGTAATTCGGAAGTCCTTTTTCAAATGAGTTTGTGGATTACATAATTCAAAAATTACTCCATGGAAGTGACACAAAAAGGATAAAAATGTATTTTTGTGTTGTGTAAGGAGGTGGCAGAAGAAGATATGGAGGTAAATGTATTTTTGTGTTGTGTATGGAGGTGCAGGAAGAAACAGTCTTGTCTTGAATGTGATATAGTAGTTAAAAGCTCATTTTGGAGCTAAGAGGCCCGAGCTAAGAGGCCCAACATTCAACATATCCAGGAGCCTAGGAATTCTTACACTATGCCGGCTCATTCTTCATGCACCCCATCAAATTTCTTAAAAAACTGTTTTACCCTTTTTTAAATGATTTCAGGATTATCTTTTCCGAAAACTTTCTTGAACATACTTTCTGGAGTTCATGAAATATATTCTGGATTACATGATTACATTTTCTAGAACAGAATTTTCTAAAAAATAATTTCTGAAACATTTTTCAGAAAATTATTTTTGAAATAAACTTTCCGAAACGTATATAATAGGTTTTGAAATGTATTTTCTGGATTAAATTTTCCAGAATACAATGAGGGCATATTAGACGGAGTGTTTGATCATTTCACCTAATTGATAGGGTAGGGTGTAAGAAGAAACATCCATTGTGCCTTTTCCTGAAATGCACACATTGACTATGTCAATTGGTGGAAATAGGAATGAAGTACGATTTTTTTTTATACAAAAATGATAATGAAAGAGAAAGGAAGTATGATGGGAAACATTTTGGGAGTCCAGAAATACTTAGAATATGTTTAAAACTTGACATCACAAAAAATGGAGATATCGTTGAAACCAAAACCTTGTTTTAACTATGACAAATTTAATACGACAAATTTTAAATGTCTGTTGAGGTTTCGTGGTTTCTAACATTCTTAGTTAAGTGTTCAGAAATGCATAATATATGCTGCGTAAACTAGTGAATATGTTTAATGTTCCGAAAGTTGTAAGAATACTTGAGTTGTGCTCCTCATTGAACAGCATTAAAAGGTGCACCTAAGAAATTATTAGCCAATTGAATAAAAAAAGCAGTACCGAAATGGAACTTCAGAATGTTGAAAACACTTAACATAATAATAGAGTTCAAAGTGGAACTTTAGAATGTTGAAAACCTTAACTATCCATTAGAAACTTAAACAATACATAAATGTATAAGATTGTCAAGTAGCTAAATCAAAGATGAATTTCCTAATTGTTTCATTTCATGAACAACGTGATGATTAATAGTAAAAAATCGGTGTGAAAAATAAAGAACACGAAAACATAAGAACGAGTAAGAAAAAAAATGTAAAAGACTTAGGAGATGGAGGAATATGCCATTTGAAATTGAATCGTTATAGGGAAATCAAAGTTGAGATAAAATATAGTAATTTTCCATATTAGAATAGTTGATTTGTAGAAATTGTATAGCGAAAGTATAGAACCAAAATAGCATAACTATAGAACACAATAGCATAATTGTAGATACTCTCTTCTGTGTATATTTCTAACTTTTTCATTCGATTATGATACAAGGTATAATTCCTTTTATTTCTTTTCTTTACATGGTATCAAACGTGTTAACGAACCTTTGCTCAATCATGCTCTTGCTTAATCTTCTTATCCATGTTTCCTTGGCTAGCAATGGAAATAGACTAAATTCTAGTTATTCTTATTTTCTCCATCATTATGTCATCCCTAGTAGTTCTTGTTTCTAAATCTCCAGATGGAGAAAACTATTCGACTTTGCGTTAAGCCATGGTTTCTCTTTGAATGCAACATCTAAATTGGGTAACTCTTAAGGCATCGAGGATAGACAGAGAAAGTATACAACATGGAAAACAATGTAGTGACATGGTGTTATAATGGAATCTTTAATTCTTTGACACTCGATATTGTAAATAGTATTGTTTTTTTTATGAACTACTTATAAAGTTTAGGAAGATCTTCAAAATTCATTCCTCTTCAACTCCATGCACACAAAAATTTTAGATTAAGAGAGATAGAAAAAACAAAAAGAGAGAGTTGAATTTTATTTTAATTATTTTTTTTTATAAATATCGTTTGATAATGATTATTTAGACAATAATTTTGTATAGCAAGTAATCAAATAGAGATTTTTACATTAGATAAAGTATAGCAAAAACAACTTTATAAATTAACTTATTTTTTTGGCTAAAACATTTTGAACATGCATTATCATAATAACTCTATTTTCCAAGTTAATATAGATGGTAATAATAGGCAATATAATAGAGATAAGGAAGGTAGACAAATACACCACAATTTATGTTGGTTCATCTGTCATAACAAACCAGTTCTCAATCAACAAAGTGAGTTCCACTAATTAGACTAATGTTGTGAAGTACACTTCAATTATTTTTTGGACTCATAAACTCCTGGTGAATACCTTGGGTATTGTTTGAGATCTAATCATTCTCATCTAATCCCTTAAGTGTTTTGTTTTTTCACAAGCCACTCCTGACTCAATGAGTATTCCTTCAACTTGCAACCACTCCTAATTGACTCCGTTGAGTATTCTTTCCCAAGCCACTCCTAATTCAACTAAGTATTCTTTGTCAAGTCACTCTTGGCTTAACTAACTATTCTTTCCCAAACCACTCCTTGTTCGTCTGAGTAATCTGTTCACAAGCCATTCCTAACTCAATTGAGTATTCTTTTCATATGATCATTAGATCACAAGTCCTACTCTCTAGGGAGGGATTGCATCTTTTGACCAATATGAGTTAATCACTCTCTCCTAGTCAATTACATGAACCCTCATAGTGTACTTCTTTGAGACTTTTTTCAAATCTAGTGATTTAGTAGAGTTTCCGCTTTATGCGAGATATATTTTTTTCCTTCCTGATCCTGCCTGTTGACCAGAACGTTGAAGCTTACCTCGTCAAACTTGGATCGACGTGTGCGCCGCTTCAACCTCTGTCCTTCGTCACGATCCACCTCAAGAACCTGCAAAAGAACAGAGCGGCGCCGCTGCGGCCGATCGCACTCCAACGCCCAAGTCAGAGACTGAACCACCAAATACTAAGAGTAACACTCAAGAACTCTCAAGGAACCGTGAACCAGTTCTCTCTCAGTATACTCAAGAACTCGCAAGCGTAAAGAAGACAATCTGAACGTGCGTACCTCAGAAGTTCGTTGAGAAACCCTTATATACCTGGACACTTTCTCTCTCCTAGCAGTTACACATCTGGACACGTGGCTCGCATCCAGCTGTACACGTGCCATCATCTGGAGCCTCCTTGACTTGGGCGCTGCTTCTGACTCTCCTTTGGCTAAGTTACTTATGCATGATACTACTCAGTGCATAGTTGCCTTGGAGCGCGATCTCTACTGGGATTGGCGAGTTAGGGTGCCTTCGTATACACCTTCCCTGTGGTCTCGCCGGCCGCCTTCATAATCTGCACCGCCTTCATCTTCGGCGATGTGCTTGTTTCGGCGATCTCTAATCACTTGGTCGCCTGAGTTTACATCTGGCGACTTCATCTTTAACCCGGTGACCGCCGGTTCCGGTGTGCTGGAGATCGGAGCACGCCAACTTAATAACTGGCGACTTCACGAGCCCCCCGACTTCCTTCCCTTCTGCCAACCTGGCGTCTCGTCAACACGCCTATACCGTAGCTTGATGCCACGTCATCACTTCCGACTACCAGGGCGGTACACTTCCTTTCAAAAGTTGGCTTTATGTAGGCACTAAAGAATATATTTGTTGAGAGGTCATTTCTAGCAGTTGAACAACTTCATATCTTCTTAATGTTCTTTCTATGTATGGAAAACTTGAAATATGGATATGTACCGACCAGTCCTTGGGCGTTGACCAAAGTCAAACATACGATAGGACCCACCAAGGGGCTCCAAGGAGGAAAGTAAGTGTTGACCGTCTTGGGCGTCGCCAGCTTTGGGCGTCGGCAGGTTTAGGCGTCGCCCACCTCAAAGGCGTGACTCGTCATCCTGATAGCGTGCGTTGGGCCAGATGGTGCCACCCCCCGATACCCACGGGTAGGGAAGACCGTGGAGGGGGCGGCCCAATAAGAGGCCACGGTACGGGCGTGGAGGCCTCAGGCCTCGGCACCTCAGAACAGTAATAAAGAGAAGAGAAAGGTGGCTTCAAAGCCATAGTTCTAGTACCAGCAGGGACTGACCTGACTCGTGAAGTACCCACGCCATCTTTGGAGAACCGCTGGGACAGACACGACCCGGGAGAGGGCCACGTCCCAGGGATAATCTACGTGCATGGTGCGAGAGGAAGGCTGAGATACTCACAGGGCGAGTGACTAGAAGCTAGGGCGCATGAGTTGGCACCCAGGTAGTCACCCCCTGCTGGATGCACTTCAAAGAGGGAAGACTTACGCGTTGGGATTTCCCTAAGTTGGGTTACAGCGTCGTAAGGCCTTCCACGTGGAGTTGCGCTTAAGTCATGAGTGACACGTGGCAGTAGCACTAAAACCCAAGGTATATAAGCTTTTCTGAAAGCTTAGAAAGGTACGTTTTCCACATTCTTACAGACACTCGAATCATTTGCTAGCTTACACACTGTACGCACGAGTGACTTGAGCGCCTTCAGAACATCACAGTTACGGTGTTCCGACACGGAGGTGCATAGTGTTTTCTGCCTACTGACTTGAGCGTCGGAGTGCAAACGGCCGCTAGGGCGCCCTTTGTTCTCTCTGTTTCAGGTACTCACGGCGGCGAAGGGTAGTGATCTGGAACAACGAAGAAGGAGTCCTTGATACGCGAAGTCTTAGCTATGCACGAAGCATGATCTGGTTAACCGGCAGGAACAGGACATTATATTAAATGCACTCTATGTAACTTTACTTACTTTTGTTCTGTACGCAACATCCTTGATAGTTGGTAGTAATAATCTCCCTAGGTAGCATAGTGTTCTCGCCAGTTGACTCAGCCGTCGTAGAATTCAAAGGCAGATGGTGGCACCTCCTATCTCCTGGTGGTTTTCGCTCTCTCCTTGGGTAGCTGAGAGTGGCTCAGTTGAAACATAGGGAGCCCTACCTGTTGATTGCACTCCGACGATCAAGTCAGTACTGGGCTAAGAAATAATAAGTGTGCAAAGAAGTTTCAGTCTTAAAAACAACGTACCTTTCTAGGGTTCTTACCACCCTTTATATAGGCTGTAATTAGGTCAACTTCCCTATCCCTCAAGGATCTTTCCTTAAGTGGAATTAGGGTTTACTGGTGAGGCATCTTGAGACGCGTTGCACAAGCTTAGCGCAGCCGCGACACAAGACTTGCCTCTTCTGGAGTGCAGTATCTCTAACCGTATGGCTTCCAGGGTACCAACTCATGTACCAGCACTGTGATGCCATCTATTTTGTGGGTGCTCTAATTATTCACGTGCCATGCATGCAGTCTTTCCCTGGAAACCCTATCCCTTACGGGCCTCAGCGCCTCCAGGGAACACTTGCTTGTGTCGTACCTGAATGTACTATACACACCCCATGCATAATCCTCTCGTGATTTAGGTCTTTCTGGTATTTGGGTGTTAACTCACGTTAACTCATATTGTTCGTGGGGCCCAGATTACGTGGCCCATTATTACTGTCGGACCACCGAGGTCCGATGTCGACGTCTGATTTCGACCTCTTCTTCAGTCGAGGTCTGAGGTTTGGACAATACACAAGCCCCTCAGGCTCGAGCTGTAACTTGTTTCAGCGAAGAGGTTAAGTGATCGCCTGTGGCGACCTATGTGGCATTTGGGTGACAGGACGTGAATAGTGCACCGAAGTGACGTCTCGCCATAGTTTTTCAATTAGCGTACACGTGGCAAGATCAACGGCCAAGGCTCGTTGTCGCTTGCACTTCTTCGTATACGTTAAAACCTTCAAACCCCTACGCTCCTTACTATTTCATTACTTCACTTTAGCATTTCTTGCTCTCAAAACACTTTCTCTTCTTCCTCAACCACTACGATCCTCCGAACCCTAATTGCTCAAAGGTATGTTCTTTACTTTATAATCACCCCTGCTTTATGATTTCGATGCTTATATCATGCTATAACTATTCTGGGACTATTTATGTTTTCTGCATTTTATGATTCATGCTCCTTGTTTACGCGTCTCTATTTTTCTGGATTCCTGAGTCGCACCATCTTCTTCCTCTAAATCTTCGTTTTTTCTTATTCTTCTTTTTCTCCTCTCCTTCCTTAGCTTTTCTTTTCGAGATGGCTCGAACAAAAACTACACCAAATCCACCTCCCTCCATTGACTACAAATCACTATACCGCTGGGCTCTTGATAGCCTTCTAGGAGAGACCTCCCAAACTATCTCCTTTAAGGACATAAAGGCGTACATGGAAGGCGAGTCTGATGAGAAATATCGCATTTTCGGGAGGGAGCATGATAGGTTCGTAAAGGTCTTACCCTGCAAGGAAGGCAAACCCGTGTGCATCGATGATCGTGCTGACCCCGAAGACCCTTTCTTCTTCATGTACTCCACTACTTTCAAGAGGCTCAAGCTTCGCCTTCCATTCACGGGGATCGAGCGTGCATCCCAACAGCTGGGCATTCGTCAGGGCCTTTTCCATCCTTTGCAACCACTATGGCTGATGGCAAATTCATGAAGTTCTTCTTAGAATCATGTGAAAGATGGTGCGGAAGCCATGGATGTGTATGAGCAAGATCCTCCTAAGAGCTATGGTGATCTTGAAGGTGCATGGTATGTATGGAAGTGGGAGGTTCGGCCAGCCCAATGAGAGGTGAAGGATGTGAAGATTAGAGCCTAGAAACTAGGTAGAAGCAAAGCTTGGCACAAAGTTGGCAGCATAACTTTACTATCAATAATCTTGGAAAATACATGAGATGGCCTTCCCTTTTATAGGCTATATGGCCGTGAAAGCTAAGCTAAGTTCAAATGAAATGAGAGCAAAATGAAATGCAAGATGACAAGGCACATGGCACATGTGCTCATGACCGGCCAAGCAAAATGAGCTTCTAGAATATTCACTCATTTATGCTTTCTAACACTACTCTAATTACTAAGCACCCCTAATGGGCCTCCATGTAACATGTACAAGGCTTTCTCTCTTCCATCCGTGGCTTCATCCAATTGGGCGTGAATGTGCTTAGCCATTGACCTTGTAATAAGGCCTAGACGGTCTAGCTCTCCTCCTAGACGCTCCATGTGTAGCCTTCCCTCATCACGTCCTAGACGCTCCTTCCTTGAGTCTAGACGTTCATCACGGTCTAGCTTTGGGTCTTGGCTTCCATGGTGAGATGTGCTTGGCCCTCCTCCATCAATGGCCATATGCCATCGGTGGATGTTTTCCAGTACTTCTTTGAAGCGAAGAACCCAGGAAAGAAGTTGTGGATGAGCTTCAATGGAGTTGCTGGGAGAGTTCTTCTAACTCTCTTTCAACAATCTTACAAGGGCTTCAAAGGGAAGTTTTTTAAGATAGGGTGCTGCAAATTCGATCCCACTTTGCTGGATGGGTTTCCACTTTATTGGGTGGAGAAACCGAGGCCCAAGAAACCTAGGTATCTAGAGGACCTAACCCCGCATGATCGAGAAACATGCGAGTTCTTCTCCAGCTTGGGGGTGGTGTTTAGCACTGCTGAGTTGATCAAGCTCAAGTACAACCCTAGGCCCTTTAAGGTTTACATTGGTATTCCCCTTTCCTCTACCTTTACTTGTCTCTACTTGCACGTTGCGTTGGTTTATCTTCTTATGTATTGTTATTTTCTTATGCAAAGATGGTGCTAAATACCGAGAAGAGGAAGCAGCTAGCTAAAGTGGCCTTTCAACGCAAGGTTGCTCCTGGACCTTCTGTTGCCGATGCCTCTGCTGCGGCTGCTTCTGCCCCAGACCCTTCTGCTCCAGCCACTGTAGATCATAGGCAAAAGGGAGTAGCTGAGGCCACTGCCTCTGAGGATGAGGATATTTGTCCAAGCCTCGTCTTTAAGAGGAAAAGGAACGCGGATGTTGCGGTTCCAGCGAACTCAGCTTCGGACGACCGCGCCCCCTTCTTTAGGGAAAACCATCCAAGTGCCTCTTCTCCTCGTGACATCGTGGTTCATGAAGGTGAGGGGGAGAGTGCCTCTGGAGGTGATCAGGGTGCGCCTTCTGCTACTGACCTGCCCACCTTCCTCCAACGGGCCCTTCAATCCTTCCAAGATCGGGAGAGGATGGAGAGCATGGGCGAAGACCCCCTGCAAGAGCATGCAACCAAATGCCTTGAGGACTTCCTTGTTTCCTCTAGCCCCAACCTGACCAAAATGCAGGAGCTGAAGGAGGCTGTTAGCCAACATGCACTTCAGATCAAGGAGCTCAAACATCGCGAAACCGCTTTGTATCTAGAGGTGTCAAATCTTCGCCAAACTGATAAGGAGACCAAGAGGCTTCTGTTTGAGAAGTCCCAGGAATCTCTAGGAACTTACTCAAAGAATTTGACTCTCTGAACTGAGATCGTTGGCTTGCAGGAGAAGACAGAAGAGTCGTAGGCTAAGATGGCTAGGCTCGAGGAAAGGTGAACCCAGCAGGAGATACGGCTTGGCCTGTTGGAGGAAGAGCTAGCCCGCAAGGACAAACTCTTCAAACAGACCAAGGAGGAGTTGACCAACGATGTTGACAATGCCTATGCCGCAGGGTTTGAGGATGCCATGGCCTAGGTTGCCTGCGTGCACCTTGGGGTGGATCTTTCTCAAACCGGCTTGTCCAAGAAGATTATTGATGGGCTGCTGATCAATGCTAAGGAGTGACTCTTTCTGTTATAATTATTTAGCTGCTTGATGAACAATTGTCATTTGTATATATGTATACCTGCTTTCTCTTAAACTGCTCCTCTTTATTGTTAGCTGCTTTGCATGTCTTGCTTAGTCTAACAACGCTTTAGGGCCTTTCTGACTTAGGTAGCACGCTTCTTTTCCTTTCACTCTACCTTAATCTTTCTTCGTCGTCTTAGGGTAGAGGCAGTGCTTATATGAACTCTTACTTCGCCATATCCTTTGCCAAATAAAGGTAAGGGAGATGCTGCTCTCGACCTTGGCTCATAAGGTCAAGGGAGATCTTTAACTAGGTACTGCGCTGTTCTCGACCTTGTCTTACAAGATAAGAGAAATCTGTAACTAGGAACCATACTATTCTCGACCTTGTCTTACAAGATAAGGGAGAGGTTCACTTAGCTAGACTCTACCTTTCCACATAGGGATAAGGGAGACGTATAACTGGAAACCATACTAACCTTGCCTTATGGGACAAGGAAGAGGTTCCTCTCTCTGACCTCATCCTGACCGTGTAGAGGCAGGGGAGGATTTTAACTGGTAACTGTTATGTTCTCGACCTTGGCATTCCCACGCAAGAGGGAGGCTCACTAAGAACCATACTATTCCCATTCTTGATGTTTCTAACCCAAAGGAGATGTTTACTTTGTTTACTGACCTCGCCCTTGCCGTATAGAGGCAAGGGAGGATTTCTACTGCAAACCTTCTATCTCGACCTTGGCGTTCCCACGCAAGAGGGAGGCTCACTAGGAACCATACTGTTCCCAATCTTGGTGTTTCTAACCTAAGGGAGAGGTCCATTAACTGATCTTGTCCTCGCCGTCTAGGGCAAAAGAGGATTTTTACTGGAACCTTCTGCCTCGACCTTGGCGTTCCCATGCAAGAGGGAGGCTCATGAAGAACCATACTATTCCCAATCTTGGTGTTTCTAACCCAAGGGAGAGGTTCATTAACTGCACTTTACAAAATACTTACAAGTATATCTCTTTAACTAAATAACTGAAATTTTATTGGGTGACCTCGTTAAAAAACCCTTATAAGGGAAAAAAAGTGTCCCCTAAAAAGTGTGTACAATGCAATAACTTAACTGAAATAAAACTTAAGGTTGGTCGCGTTCCACTAATAGCTTTGCCACACTCGTGACAAAGTTCGAGGCTCGGTTCGCCACCAGCAGGCCACATCACCGGACCTCCATCGCCCTGGTAGGCATCCGCTAGAAGAAGGGAGAGTCACTGAGAACCTTTGTTGATAGGTTCAGCAAAGTGGCAATGAGCATCCGGAACCTCAGCTTGGACGTTGCCATGCATCACATGCTGATAGCCCTACGCCCAGGACCTTTTGCTCATAACTTGTGCATGCAGCCGACCGACAGCCTGGACTAGCTGAGGAAGAGAACTGCTAAGTATATGTAGCTGGAGGAACTCAGGGAGTTCTGTAACCAAGCCCGTGCCGAGGCTATTGGAGAGAAGAACAAGGAAGAGAAGGACCTAGAGGGGTGATCAAGCTAGCGGGGTGACAGGCGCAAAGAAAATAGAGATCGACCAATCGATTCTTGAGATACACACCCCTGACGGCCGAGAGGGGAAGAATTCTGGACGAGGCACTCAACGCCGAGTTGATCCCTCCTCCCAGAAAAGTGGCCAGCCAAAAAAATGTCGACCGAAGGAAGCAGTGTCGGTACCATCAAAACAGTGGACACTCCACTGAGGAATGCTAGGCCTTGAAGGACAAGATTGAGGAACTCATCCAGGCCGAACACCTGCCCCGATTCGTCAGAAATGGTCGAGATGAGAGGCGCTCACCTCGTAGGGAGGAGCCCTCCAAAATAACGAGATCACCTCCACGAGGCCGGGACGACCGAAACCGCAGGGACGACCGTCGGTCTCGGAGAGACGACCCTCCCCGCAGGACGATCCTTCCAGGGAGGCCGAAGGGAGAGGTAATCAAGAGGTCATCAACACCATAGTCGGAGGAGGAAGCATCAACAATGCCCGAAAGAAACACCTGCGGGCGGTGCACCAGGTGAATGCTGTGACGTTCCGACCGTGGATGCCACCCATCATCTTCACAGATGAAGATTTCAAAGGCGTGGATTACCACCAGGACAACCCCATGGTCATATCGGTCGATATAGACCGATTCACCATCAGGAAGACCCTTGTGGACAAAGGGAGTTAAATAGACATCTTCTACTGGAAAATGTTTAAAGCCATGAGGCCGAGATTGTGCCCTACGAAGACCATGTAGTCGGATTCTCGTGTGAGAGGGTGGGTACCAAGGGCTACATTGATCTCGTATCTGGTCATCGATGCCAATATCTCCTACAACATCCTCCTCGGCCGACTATCCATCAACCGACTGATGGCCATCGAAGACGGGGGATATTCTCACGGTCCACGTGGACTAGAAGGAGGCACGAGAGTGTTATGCCGAAAGCCTCCGGGTGAAGCCCTTAGGGAACGACATATCTCCCAAGAGAAAGTCCTCTCGAAAGGACCGCTCACCCGGGAGGCCTGACCGATGTCAGTTGAGCCAACCGTCGCGTTGGTAGACCTAGACCCCCGGGCGATCGAGGACAGACTGGAGGCGAGGGAAAAGTTGAGGAGAGTACCCCTCCTAGATGAAGAACACAATACTGCTGTGGGGACGACCATGGCAGCGGCTGAGGCCGAGATAATGCACGCCGCGCTAAAGAAGAACGTAAATCTGTTTGCGTGGACACTGGCTGACATGCCGTGAGTAAGCCCAAACATCATCATTCATAAAATGTCAATATTTAAAGAAACCCGACCGATCTCCCTGAAGAAGAGGGACCTAGGCGCGATGAAAAACGCCTAACAGCGAAAGCAGAGGCTGAGAAGCTTCTGTCGACCGGGTTCATACGGGAGGCCCAGTACACGACTTGGCTGGCCAATGTCGTCATGGTCACCAAGCCGAACGACAACTGGAGGATGTGCGTCGACTACAGAAACCTCAACAGCGCATGTCCGAAAGACTCCTACCCCCTACCCAACATCGAAGGCCTGGTGGACGGGGTGGCCGACCATAAAATCTTGAGCTTCCTGGACGCTTATTTTGGCTATAACCAGATAAGTATGCACCCCAAAGACAAGGAGAAGACGACTTTCATGACGACCAACGACAACTACTACTATGAGGTCATGCCGTTCGGCCTCAAGAACTCAGGGGCGACCTACCAGCGCCTCATGGACAAGATCTTCGAAGGGTTGATCGGCTGATGTGTAGAGGTATACGTGGACGACATAGTGGTGAAGTCCGACTCTTCCGACCATCACGTTGAGGACCTCCAATAGGTGTTCAAGGCCCTCAGAGGGGCCAACATGAAGCTCAACCCCGAGAAGTGCACATTTGGGGTTAAGGGAGGGAAGTTCCTAAGCTTCATGCTCACCCATACGGGGATAGAGGCCAACCCCGACAAATGCCAAGCCATAGTCGGCATGAGAAGTCCGCAAAACATGAAAGAGGTGCAACAACTCCTAGGGCGCCTGACAACCCTCTGAAGATTCGTCGCTCGACTGGCCGAGAGGACAAAACCGATGGTCTAGATACATCGGAAGGCCTACAAGTTCAGCTGGGACGATAAATCTTCAAGCAATTGAAGGATTTCCTAACATCTTCATCAGATCATACAGAAGCCGAGACCCGACCAACCCATCCTGGTCTACCTATATACTTCTTCAGCCAGACGCTCCACGCGGCCGAGACGAGATACCAGATGATCGAGAAGGTGGCGCTCGCCCTGGTCCTCACGATGAGGCAGATGCGTCCCTATTTCCAAAACCATTCAATCATTGTAAGGACCGACTACCCAATCTTTAAGATTTTGTCTAAACCAGACCTTGCAGGGAGGATGAGCGGGTGGTCGCTCGAGCTGTCTGAGTTCAACATTCGCTATCAACCACAGGGGGGCTATCAAGTCTCAGTTCCTAGCCGACTTCTCGATCGAGCTGACACCACTACCTACCCTGTCGGCCGGGTAGACACTCTATGTGGATGACTCATCCAACAAAACAGCCTGCGGAGCAAGAGTCGTCCTGGAAGGGCCGGGCGACCTCCTCCTGGAGCAAGCACTCCAATTTGGATTTAAGGCGACGAATAACCAGGCCGAGTAGAAGGCCTTGCTCGCTGGGTTAAACCTAGCCTACGACATGGGAGCACGAGAGGTTATTGTCGGTCAAGTGAAGGGAGAGTTTGAAGTGAAGGAGCCTCTACTACAACGTTACTACCATGCCGCCTGAAACAACATCGCCCGGTTCAACAAAGCACCATTGGAGCACATACCAAGGGAGGAACCCAAAAGGGCCAGCATCTTGTCTAAGCTGTCGGTCACCAAGAAGAAGAGCCACCAGAGACCAGTCATACAGATATGGTTGAGGCACCCCAGTGTGTCAGAGATCGAATGCCTTGCAATAGCCGAGGCCGAAACTGATAACTGGATGACACCCATCATCCAGTACCTAGAGGATGACACATGCAAGCTAGAATAAGAAAAAACCATGAAACAACAATGCGCCCAGTACATCATGATCAACGATGATCTATACCGAAGAGGCTACTCGGCCCTCGTACTGAAGTGCATCACCGGCAAGCAGGCCGAGTATGTCCTGACCGAGATCCATGAAGAAGTCCATGGAAACCACTCGGGCGCACGAACTATGGCCTCTAAAGTCCTGAGAGCAGGGTACTACTGGCCGACTGTCCAAGGGGACTGTGCCGAGTACGTGAAATGTTCCAAATGTCAGGAGTTCGACCCCCTCCACCATGCTAAGCCGGAAGAGCTGCACAACTTTATCTCCCCATGGCCTTTCGCCATCTGGGTCGCACCAGGAAAAGGACAGACCAAGTTCCTCTTAGTTGGAGTTGACTACTTTATGAAATGGATCGAGGCCGAGCCACTTGCATCCATCTCGGTCAAAAATGTTCAAATTTTTGTCTGGAGAAGCATCGTATGCCGGTTCGGCGTTCCGAATACAATCATTACTGACAATGGCCGACAATTTATTGATCGAAGCCTCCAGTCCTTTTACGATGACCTCGACATCAAGTCAATCACGACCTCGGTTGAGCACCCACAAACCAATGGGTAGGCCGAGGCCGCAAACAAAGTCATACTAAACAAGCTGAAGAAACACCTGGGCAAGGCAAAAGGCCGATGGACCGAGGAGCTGATAGAAGTACTCTAGGTGTATAGGTCACCACGCAGGAACACCATATAGCCTGACGTACGGGACTGAGGCGATGATCCCAGTCGAAGTGGGCGAGCCCACCATACGAAGGCAAATGTTTAACCTCACCCTAAACAAGGAAAGGCTAGCGGTCAACCTCAATTTGGTAAGTGAGCTTTGCGACAAGAGCAAGATTCGAGATGTCGCGTGCAAGCTTCGGGCGTCAAGGCAGTACAACACAAAAGTCTGATCGAGGAACTTCCAGAAGGGAGACCTCGTCTGGAGGATAAGCAGCGATGCGAGAAAAAATGAAGGGAAGTTTCGTCCAACTAGGAGGGCCCTTTTCGAGTGCGAGAAGTCGCAAAGGGGGGAGCTTATCATTTAGAATGGCTTTCGGGAAAAAATTTACCAAGGACGTGGAATGCCACGCACCTTAAATTTTATTATAGCTGACTAAATAAAGTCACACACTCTTTCCTCACCCTACCAGGGAGGTTTTGCTGAGGCGTTTTTCTCAAAGTACTAGCATTGTTCTCCTGCAAATTCTCGGTTCGGTCTGGATGCAGCCTTAATCGACATACCCTATCGAGACCGATCAACTAGGTTTGGTTTGGATGAAGCCTTAACCAGCATACCCTGTCAACACCTCTCACTCGGCTTGGTCTAGATGCAGCCTTAACCGGCATACCCTGCTGAGACCGATCAACTAGGGTTGGTCTGGATGAAGCCTTAACCGGCATACCCTGCCAACACCTCCCACTCGGCTCGGTCTGGATGTAGCCTTAACCGACATACCCCGTTGAGACCGATCACCTAGGTTTGGTCTCGATGAAGCCTTAATCGACATACTCTGCCAACACTTCTCACTCGGCTCGGTCTGGATGCAGCCTTAACCGGCATACCCTGCTGAGACCGATCAACTAAGGTTGGTTTGGATGAAGCCTTAACCGACATACCCTACCAACACCTCCCACTCGAATCGATCTGGACGTAGCCTTAACCGGCATACCCTTCCGAGACCGATCACCTAGGTTTGGTCTGGATGAAGCCTTAACCGGCATACCCTGCCAACACCTCTCACTCGGCTCGGTTTGGATGAAGCCTTAACCGGCACACCCTGCCGAGACCGATCAACACACCCAAGTTACCCTTGTAACTTGACACAAGATTAAAATCAATGGATACACGATTAATGGCGACAGTGGCTGACCAATTAAGCAATCTCATTAATGGTCGACCTCCCACTCAATTTGTTCGATTAAGCAATCACATTAATGACCGACCACCCACTCAACTTGTTTGATTAAGCAATCTCATTAATGGCTGACCAAGAAAATTTGGGAATAAAATGCTCTAATTCAAATAAAGATCATAAAAAATGTAAAAAAGTATAAATTAAAAAATTAGGGATTATTTTATATATAAATTAGCAATAAATCCTCATAAGTGTCTATATTTTAATATGAAATATTACTGAAATTAGGCACTTATCACTCTCCCCAACTTAGAATCTTGCTTGTCCTCAAGCAAAGTATATGAAAATATTTGAATTTAAATATCAAACAGCTTAATTCACTAAACGACAGATCAAATTAGAAGCTTATGATGCTTCCAAATTCAAATATAGAAAAATATAAACACAATCAACTTTCAGGATCAATTCAAAACAAATAAATGACAATTAATTAAGGAATATCTTTTCATATGCTTAGAGGTAAGTGTTTCTCTCTATTTTCACTTAATCATAACAAATCACAGTTACTTTTCATTTCATCTTCAAATCACAAACATATTAGAAACATGAATCTTGAGGTCTTTCCAGGGTTGTAATGAGGTTGGGCTTCCCAAAAATATTGGTTTTTTTTAGATAACAAAATGCACATCTTAAAGAAGAAGAGCATACCTACAATTTAATTATAAAGAACATATATGTTATCTTAATAACCACTTTCTTTCGATATCACCTTTTTCCTCATTTCCTTTCTAACTTTTCATGATTTTCATAAAGATTATTTTTTCAAGAATAGGAAAAGATTCTTCCTATTTTCAACCTTTTTGAGCTTTCACAATCAAAACCAACCATTCTGTTTTTCTATATTTATTGCCCTATGTTCTCCTTTCTCAAACATGCTAAAGAGTAGGAAAATATATCATTAAATGTTAAGGTGCAATATTAAGAAACAAATTCTTGGCCGAAAGGGGATATAAAAAAATGGAACTCGAATAATATAAAGGTTGGAATTTTGGCCCTGGGTTCCTAATTAAGATAAACAAATGCCTCAATCATCTTCATGCTCTTTTATGATGCAACAACAATAAAAATTAAGCAACCACAACTGTCCATTCATCAGTAAAACTCTCAAAATTGTTTAAGGTTCACACACTCACTTGGTTTAATTGGTCTCATTCCTTTTTGTTTTGTCATTCTCTGTCCTAATCAATCATCCTATTAAATTTTCATGTATCACAATTTCAACTACATTTGAATAGGGATTCAATCATATTTTCTTTTCTAACCTGTGTCTAATTTATCTCACCATTTAACATTTAAATACAAATTCCTTTTTTCCACAATTCAAAATTAATATTCTAGTTTCTTTTATTTGCGAAAAATAAACTAGAAAACAAATTAAAACAGAAATTTATTCAAGAAATTTAATTCAAGACATAAAACTAACAAAACAACAATTTTATTCAAACTATAAAATAAGCAAATAAAACAAATAACAGAAAAATAAAAAATGAAAACATAAACAGAAAAATAAAACAAAATTTAAATAACTAAAAAGAAAAGAGAATTAAAAAGATAAAACCATATTTTTGCTCAATCTTCTCTTCCTAAGAAGTCATCCAACTCTTTGTTAAAATCGTCCTATATAGTCTTTCTTTATTTTTTGGATCTGCCCCCCTGAATAATAGAACCTGTCCCCAGGCCAAATTATATAACGTGCAAAATAATTAGGAGACATATAGGAATTGGGGTGCCTTTTAGAGAGTTTTTTTTTTTGTTTGTTTTTTGCAAAAATTTCTTGCTTGAGCGAGAATTTTCTCGTTTGAGCGAGATTCTCTGCAGAAAATTCAATTTTTTAACGTTTTTCGCGCTTTAGCGAGAATGTTGGACATTTTACTTGCTTGAGCGAGAATTAGCTCGCTTGAGCGAGATAACTCCCGATAGCATCCCTCTTTTCATAAATTTCTCGCTTGAGTGAGATTAAACTCGCTTGGGCGAGACTTCGTGCAAGAAAACATTATTTTGAAAATAAAATCAACAAATTAATAAAACAATAAAAAAAATTGGACTAGGTTGCCTCCCAGTAAGCGCTCGTTTAACATCATATAGCTTGACAAAAGTTTGTTATCAAGGGGGATAATTATCTTGTTCAACCCGTGCTTTTGATATCACTTTTGTTCACCTTGAATATGGCTCTTCAACTTCAATTTTTCCGTCCATCTTTAATTCCTTGATGACCCATAATTTTTTCTTTTTCTTCCTTCCTCTACCCCTACCTGTGTTGAGCATGATAGGTTGTCCTGGATGATACTCATCTCCTTCCATTAGTTTTCCTTGATTGTTTCGGTCTCCTTTTGCCTCTAACTTTTCATGACATGTAACTTTCGCCTTTGGCTTTGAGCCCTCCATCTGCTCATCATCTTTTGAAATTTCCTCTTGTCTCCCATTCTTATCTACAATACAGTTAGTTACATTATCAAAAAGATTAAATCTTACTTCTTCATCATGAGACCTTACTCTAAGTTCTCCTTTATCTACATCCACTATAACTTTAGCAGTTTTCATGAAAGGTCTGCCAAGAATTAAAGGGACCTCCTTGTTGGGTTTAATAGTGCCAAAGTTCAAGAGGGGGGGTGAATTGACCTTTTAAAACTTTCTCGCAGAAACAGTGTTTAACACAATTTTACAGAAAATAAATCGATTTATGTGAAAATGAACAGATTTATTTCAGCACTGTTTTTGTTTGAAAAGCTTTTAATTCAGCAAGGTTAATCTCAAAATTATGCAGATAAAATTTCCAGATGCACACACAC
The DNA here is from genome assembly GCF_051622355.1 of Phaseolus vulgaris. Taxonomy (NCBI): domain Eukaryota; kingdom Viridiplantae; phylum Streptophyta; class Magnoliopsida; order Fabales; family Fabaceae; genus Phaseolus; species Phaseolus vulgaris. Next base: position 23,244,989 of record NC_143505.1, on the reverse strand, counting down.
AGATATCAGATTGAAAAGCAGCGTAACACAAAAACAGCAAACCTTAATTTCAATTCGTGTGATTTAGGTTCAGTTAAGGGCTTGACAATTAATGAGACAATCTATTACACACAACCTGTTTTATTAGCCTTTAACAGATTATCAGTGTTCTTATTGAAACCAAACAGTTTTTCAGAAATCAAGAACAATGAATCACAACACAGCAAGCTTCAACTTTAAGCAATTTGTTTAAGGTTCAATTAATAGCATTGACAGTTTCTTAAACAGCCTATCACAGTCAATCTGTTCCAATGGTTTTAGCAGATTGTATACGTTCTTATCAGATTCAAACACCTTTTTCAGAAATCAAGAACAGTATGCACAGTGCCCAGAAAGAACAGATTTATTTTCAATTGAACAGATTTATTTCTTTGCTGTTTTATCAATTATGCAGAAACGAAATTGCAGAGAGAGAGAGAGAATGAACACAAGCAATTATACTGGTTCACTCAACCTGAGCTACATCCAGTCTTCACCAACAACAGGTGGAATTCACTAACACACAGTACAATCAAGTACACTTCCCACTGTTCTTGAAACCTACAAGAACTTAGGTACTCTTGCTGAAAAAAACCTATTTCAGCACTCACACACACACATCCACTCTCCAAGAACACCTATCAAGAAGAGGATTCAACCAAACTATTACAAGTAATAAGAAGTGAAACGACTACACCTGATTGAGGTAACAAAGATCAGCCTTAAACCAGTAGGCAAGATTGCTAGAACAGTAGCTGCACCTCACACCAAGCTTTTGGAACCAAACCAAGAACAAACACTTTGTGATTTTCGAAATCTTTGAAGAACAAATGCTAATCCTTGAAAACACTTAACTCTCTGCTGTCAAAACTTGTTTTTGCAAATGTATAAACTGTTTGAATCGTTTTTCTAACTCAGAAAACAAGTTTGCATTTTATAGAAAGCCAGCTTATAACAGATTTTTGAAAAACAGTTAAAGCTTTTATAAAATGAACAGATTGAAAATAAAATGAACAGATTTATTTTCAAAAAACAGTTAGAGAATCTGTTAAGTGAGGAGACTTAGTCAACCATTCTGGTGCAGAGATAAAACTGAAAACGTTTAAGCTTGTCATGGCACCAGAGAGAAAAAGAATCTATTCATTTACAGATGAACAGATTTATTTTTCAAAACGAAAACAGAGAAGGTTTAACTATTTGAAATTCAGTCGTTTTGAAAAGAAGAAGACTTAGTCAAAATACCTGATGCACAAGAACAAATTTTTACAAGACTTTAGCCAAGGCATCAGTGAAGAAAATGAATCTGTTTATTTAGAAAAGAACATATTTATTTTTATGCAGTAAACGTGTTTTTGTGTAAAACATGTGAAAAACAGTTTAAGAAAACTTATGCTTGTTCTTATCACATGGTCAGTGGTTATGAGGTGAGTTACTCAGCAAAAAGCCCACTCTTAGACAACCTCTAAGCACTAACTAAGACATACTTAAAGCAAAGCAAAAATACATGAAAAATACATAAATGTCTTCATCAAACACTACATATAAGTCTTCATCAAACACAATCTTGAAGGGGGCAACAACCATCTTCAACAATCTCCCCCTGTTTGATGGAGACAAATCCCCATAGCTAACCTCACAGCATTGTTGCTTTAAGTACCTGCACTGCACCAGATTTTAAACCAGAATTGCACCTGCACTGCACCAGATTTTAAACCAGAAAAAAACAGCAGTATTGCTTAGCATAAGACATGGTTTTAAGGTGCAGAATTAACTCCCTATTTCAGCTAGCTTCACCTAGCATGGTGAGCTATTTTTCTCCCCCTTTGGATTCATCAAACAGCATATAAGCATAGGGAATAAAGGGATATAAAGCAGAAACCACAATCATAATAGTTCAGAAACATAAAACCAAATTGTTCAATCTGATTCTTGTAGTAAAGCTCTGCAAGCTGTGCCTGAACCCCTTCAATCTGATCATCAAGGTGTTGGAACCTTGCATGAGTAGTCTCAAAGTGTGCCCTTTATTCTGCAGACATGACATCAAGACGGTACAGCACTTGCCTCTCAAACATAGACATTGGTTCTCCACGGTATTCTGGACTTTGATAGGCAACTATGGCATTTGCAGCAACTTCCTCATGTTCAGATTGGGCAGCAGGAGAGTCATCATCCATAGGAATAGCTTCATCCTCATCCTCATGTTCTGCTTGAGTGTCCTTCTCCTTGAGAACCACCCACTTGTTTTCAATTTTGTGAAAGCCCATTTTGGTGAGAGTTGAAGTATCAATCTCACTTACAGCTTTTTGACTTGAGCATGTGTTCATTGACAATGAACACCCAGTTTACCTTAATCTGGTTCATGATGCAATATAGGAGAATGAGATCCTCTTCATGTAAGACAGCATGGTTTGTCCCTCTTGGAATCAGTTGCCAAGCTATGATGTATGCAACTAGACGTGGAGTGAGGTTCAAATGCCCTGCATGGAATCTGTTTATGCTCTCTGTAGGATTCCTCATGCAACTTTTGTAATATTGCAGCTTGTTGAATTCTGAAATTCCACTGGTATTTCCTTTCCCTACTTTCAGTCCAGCATATTTTATTCCAGCCACAGAATTCCACACCTCACTTGTGATCTTCATCTTTGTCCCTTTCACATAAGAGACAACATTCTTCCCATCCAATGTGAGGTTAGTATAAAACACCTTAACCAAGTCAGGATAGACATTACCCGTTAATTCCAGCATCTTTTTCAGTTTCTGGTGCTTCAACACAGCCCTTGTTTCTACCAATTTTTCAGATTTCAGCTAGTTGAAATCCAACACCTTGGGTATGTTGATCTGCTTCCTGCTTGTTTCATGAATGTAGGCATTGATGCCTTCTTCATTTCCAGCGAACCATCCTTCTAGCACACCTTGAGAAGTGGTTTGCTTTCCCTTGCCTTTCTGTTTTTGTCTTGAAGACGAAGCCATGGTAACCTGAATTCTTTTCTTGATTTCAAATGGTGAGAATAGAAAGAGAATGACCAATGTGGGTAGCAAGTATTCACACAGATTTATAGCAGAATAAATGGATTGATATGGCAGTTATGAGTGGATATGCATGAAGATATTATGCTTCTGAATTTTGTGCAGAGTATCTTAGAAAATAAGCACCAAATCTTTAGGGTCACGATGCATACACTCAAATTCTTATTGAGCACCCAAACCATCAAATCGGTTACATAACCATGACCAAAACCGTCAAAGGTACAGAGGTTAATGCCCACTAAGTCAGTAAAGCAGTCAAAGATCAGAATTTCTCTTTCCTAGTCATCAATGCGTATCAGTGCAGAAAATAAACACATTTAATTGCGAATAAACAGATTTAATTTTTCACTGCTAGGTACAATTGACATTTAAAATACCCACTTCATTAAGCAGAAAATTAAACCTATCTTTGGCTAATGGTTTTGTGAACAAATCAGCAAGTTGTAGATCAGTACCAATGAACTTAATATCACATGTTCCATTAGATATGTGTTCCCTTAGAAAATGATGCCTTATTTCAATGTGTTTGGTTCTTGAATGCATGACAGGATTTTTGGTTAAGTTGATTGCACTTGTATTATCACACAGCAGAGGTATATGGTTAAGTGAGATACCAAAATCATTCAATTGTTGTCTTAGCCATATAGTTTGAGCACAACAACTCCCTGCTGCAATGTATTCTGCTTCAGCAGTGGAAAGAGCTACACAAGCCTGCTTTTTGCATTGCCATGAGATCAAGCTTGATCCAAGCAAATGACAGGTTCCACTTGTGCTCTTCCTGTCAATTTTGCAACCTGCAAAATCTGAATCAGAATAACCAGTTAAGCTTAATGAAATATTACCTGGATACCACAAGCCAACTTCTTTAGTTCCTTGCAAATACTTCAAAATCCTTTTGACAGCATTGTAGTGTGATTCTTTAGGAGCAGATTGAAACCTTGCACACATGCACACTGCAAACATTATATCTGGCCTGCTGGCAGTAAGATACAGCAGTGATCCTATGAGTCCTCTGTATTTGGTTTCATCAACAGAAATTCCAGCTTCATCATGATCCAAATGACAGCTTGTTGAGAAGGGTGTGCTGATTGGTTTACACTTGTCCATTTCAAATTTCTTCAGCAAATCCTTGCAATACTTAGCTTGACTCAAGAAAATGCCATCCTTGAGTTGTTTGACCTGCAAACCTAGAAAATAGTTCAACTCACCCATCATTGACATTTCAAACTCACTCTTCATGACCTTCACGAAAGCTTCACACAATTCTCCATTGTTTGATCCAAAAATGATGTCATCCACATATACTTGGACTAGAATTGAGTCATCTCCTTTCTTCTTAATGAACAAGGTTTTATCTGATGTGCCTCTGTCATAGCCTTGAGAGGTGAGAAAATCACTTAGCCTCTCATACCATTGCCTAGGAGCTTGCTTGAGTCCATAGAGGGCCTTTTGGAGTTTGAACACATATTCTGGATGTTGATGGTCTTCAAAACCTGGTGGTTGTGAGACAAATACCTCTTCATTTATATAGCCATTTAGAAAGGCACTCTTCACGTCCATTTGAAATAGCTTGAACCCTTTGATGCAGGAGAAGGCAAGCAGCAGTCTAACAGCTTCTAACCGAGCCACTGGTGCATATGTCTCATCATAGTCTATTCCTTCTTCTTGATTGTACCCTTTAGCTACAAGCCTAGCCTTGTTTCTGGTGATCACTCCATGCTCATCCATTTTGTTTCTAAATACCCATTTTGTTCCAATAACATTCATCTCAGGTATTCTAGGAACAAGAGTCCATACCTCATTAAGAGCAAACTGATTCAGTTCCTCTTGCATAGCTAAAATCCAGTTGCTGTCCTTAAGAGCTTCTTTCAAATTCTTGGGTTCAACTTGAGATACAAAGGCCATTGCTTCACAGAAATTGTTCAAGGATTTTCTAGTTGACACTCCTTTCTCAATGTTCCCAATGACATTATCAAGGGTTAAGTCTCTTGGGGTTTTCCACTCTTTTGGCAAACCTGCAGCTGCAGTAGATTCTTGTATAGCATGTGTATCAGCAGTATCAAAATGAATCGATTCATTTTGATTTAAAACAGATTTAAATTCATTACTGTCAGGTTCATCAGCAGTTTTATATAGGCTATGATCAGTTTCATCAAAAACAACATGCATTGATTCTTCTACTATAAGCAACCTTTTATTGAAGACTCTATATGCATGACCATTCAAAGCATAACCAATGTGCACACCTTCATCAGATTTAGCATCAAACTTACCAAGATTTTCTTTGCCATTATTCAATACAAAACATTTACACCCAAATACTCTAAGGTGACTCACACTAGGTTTTCTGCCCTTATACAATTCATATGGGGTTTTCTTAAGAATTGGTCTTATTAAGGTCCTATTTAAGACATAACCTGCAGTATAAACAGCATCAGCCCAAAAGTACTTAGGAAGCTTAGATTCATTTAACATAGTTCTAGCAAGTTCCTCTAGTGATCTATTTTTCCTTTCAACTACACCATTTTGTTGGGGTGTCCTAGGGGCTGAAAAGGTATGAGCTATCCCATGCTTCTCACAGAACCTCTCAAACTTAGCATTTTGAAACTCTCCCCCATGATCACTTCGAATTGATTTAATGCAGCAACCATTTTCATTTTCCAGAATTTTTGCTAATCTCTTAAAGGCAGAATAAGCATCATGTTTATGTGCAAGAAATAGAGTCCATGTAAATCTAGAGTAATCATCCACAACAACTAAAGCATACAAATTTCCAGCCAAGCTAGCAACTCTAGATGGACCAAATAAGTCCATATGTAACACATCCAATGGATTTTTTGTAGAGACAATATCCTTTAACTTGAAAGAGGATTTGATTTGTTTACCTTTCACACAAGCATCACAAAGCCTGTTGTCCTGAAATTTAATGTTAGGCAAACCAGAAACTAAATCTTTAGATTTCAATTTATTCAAGTGATTTGTGTGTATGTGAGCTAACCTCCTGTGCCACAACCAAGACTCATCACTTCTTACTAGATGAATTGCTTGAGATTGTGCAGCCATTTGACTCAAAATTCACTTTGTATCCTTTGTCACAAAGCTGACTTATGCTGAGAAGACTATGCTTAAGTCCTTCTACATACAGCACATTCTCAATGGTTGTTGAGCTCCCTGTTCTAACAGTTCCTCTGCCTAAAATCCTCCCTCGGTTATTATCACCATAGGTCACATGTCCTTCTGCTTTGAGCTTTAAGCTGGTGAACTTTGTAAGATCTCCAGTCATATGTTTGGAACAGCCACTGTCCAAGTACCACTGGTTCTTCTTGCTTCCAATCTGCAAAACAGAATAAAAAATATACAAATGGTACCCTTTTCAGTATAGGGTCCAGCACAGATTAACACCTTCTCTTTGGTAGCCACTTAGCTAAGTTCTTAGGCACAAGCTGTCTTCTAGCAATGCAAGACCTAGATGTATGACCATATTTCATGTAGTAAAAACAGGTTACATGAGATGCCTTTTTGCCACTGTTAAAAGCTGAAAAAACTGATTTTGCTGGAACAAAAAAACTTGAAAGCTTTTTGACATTGGTTGTATTTCCAGGGGTATAACCAAGTCCATTCTTATTGAAAACAGCATTCTGTGATCCAAGGAGAGACTCAAGGTTTTGTCTTCCCTTGGTGAAATTGGAAAGGGTTTTCAGCAAATATTCCACTTGTTTTTCCAATCTTTTGCAGTTTTCACAGTTTTTAATAGAGGCATGCAAGCAAGTCAGTTCAAGGCTTACCAAATCTGTTTTGGCCTTATGCAATTCTTCCTCAAGTGTTTTTACTTTAGGTGCAAGCACATTATTTACCTTTTGCAGCTTATTGCATATTACAGCTAGCCTATTGGCTTCCTCATGTGTTTCCTTGAAGGCAGCAAGCAAATCATCATAGTTATCAGAATCGGCAGAAAAATTACTTACTGATTCAGAGCTTGACTCCTCATCCTTCATCATGAAGCACAAATTATTCTCCTCATCTTCTGTTGAAGAGCTGCTAGTTGAGGATACTTCATTTTCCTCCCATGAGATGTAGGCTCTTCTTCCTTTGTTCCTTTCAAATTTCTTGCTGGCAGATTTGTCCCTTGTTTGATTGTCTGGACAATCTGTTTTGATATGCCCTGTTTTGCCACATCCAAAGCAAGTATATTTAGAGGAATTTAAATCATTGGGTTTAGGATACCTTCTTTTCTGCTGGTTCCTATTTTTGCTTTTCTTCCTCAGAAATTTGCTGAATCTTTTTGTAAGAAGGTTGATTGTATCATCATCTTCAGCATCTTCCTTTTCTTCCTTGATCTCATCTAATTCAGTTGCCTTCAGTGCCAAGCCTTTGGGTTTTCTCTCTGTTGTTTCCTGTTCTTTAAGTCTTTTAAGCTCTAACTCATGCTCCATCAGCTTTCCAAACAGTGCAGTAGTTCCCAATTTTGACAGATCACGGCTTTCAGAGATAGCTGTCACCTTTGGTTGCCAGCTTCTGTCGAGGCACTTCAATATCTTTATGTTGAGCTTCTCCTTATCAAATTCTTTTCCCAAGCCAGTGAGGTGATTCACAATGTGGGTGAATCTTTTTTGCACATCAGCAATGTTCTCTCCTGGTTGCATTCTGAACAGCTCATACTCTTGGATGAGTGCATGTTTCCTTGACCTTTTTACATCCTCAGTCCCTTCACGAGTCACTTCTAAGACTTCCCACATCTCCTTTGCTGACTTACATTGAGATATTCTGAAGAACTCGTCCATTGTCAATGCAGAAGTTATGATATTCTTGGCCACCAGATCATGTTGAGCTTTTCTCCTTTCAGTATCACTCCACTCTGATCTTGGCTTTTCAACTTGTTCATCTTTGACAATCTGCATTGGCACATAAGGTCCATTGACCACAGCTTCCCAAATTAATGCATCAATGGATTCCATAAAAATTCTCATTCTGACTTTCCAAAATGCATAATTCAATCCATTAAACATAGGTGGTCTATTTACAGCAGAACCCTCAGCAAAAAGCACATTAAACTCAGACATTTTTACAAACAAACTTGATTAAACTACAAGTCCCAGCTCTTGATACCAATTGTTGGGTTTAATAGTGCCAAAGTTCAAGAGGGGGGGTGAATTGACATTTTAAAACTTTCTCGCAGAAACAGTGTTTAACACAGTTTTACAGAAAATAAATCGATTTATGTGAAAATGAACAGATTTATTTCAGCACTGTTTTTGTTTGAAAAGCTTTTAATTCAGCAAGGTTAATCTCAAAATTATGCAGATAAAATTTCCAGATGCACACACACAGATATCAGATTGAAAAGCAGCGTAACACAAAAACAGCAAACCTTAATTTCAATTCGTGTGATTTAGGTTCAGTTAAGGGCTTGACAATTAATGAGACAATCTATTACACACAACCTGTTTTATTAGCCTTTAACAGATTATCAGTGTTCTTATTGAAACCAAACAGTTTTTCAGAAATCAAGAACAATGAATCACAACACAGCAAGCTTCAACTTTAAGCAATTTGTTTAAGGTTCAATTAATAGCATTGACAGTTTCTTAAACAGCCTATCACAGTCAATCTGTTCCAATGGTTTTAGCAGATTGTATACGTTCTTATCAGATTCAAACACCTTTTTCAGAAATCAAGAACAGTATGCACAGTGCCCAGAAAGAACAGATTTATTTTCAATTGAACAGATTTATTTCTTTGCTGTTTTATCAATTATGCAGAAACGAAATTGCAGAGAGAGAGAGAGAATGAACACAAGCAATTATACTGGTTCACTCAACCTGAGCTACATCCAGTCTTCACCAACAACAGGTGGAATTCACTAACACACAGTACAATCAAGTACACTTCCCACTGTTCTTGAAACCTACAAGAACTTAGGTACTCTTGCTGAAAAAAACCTATTTCAGCACTCACACACACACATCCACTCTCCAAGAACACCTATCAAGAAGAGGATTCAACCAAACTATTACAAGTAATAAGAAGTGAAACGACTACACCTGATTGAGGTAACAAAGATCAGCCTTAAACCAGTAGGCAAGATTGCTAGAACAGTAGCTGCACCTCACACCAAGCTTTTGGAACCAAACCAAGAACAAACACTTTGTGATTTTCGAAATCTTTGAAGAACAAATGCTAATCCTTGAAAACACTTAACTCTCTGCTGTCAAAACTTGTTTTTGCAAATGTATAAACTGTTTGAATCGTTTTTCTAACTCAGAAAACAAGTTTGCATTTTATAGAAAGCCAGCTTATAACAGATTTTTGAAAAACAGTTAAAGCTTTTATAAAATGAACAGATTGAAAATAAAATGAACAGATTTATTTTCAAAAAACAGTTAGAGAATCTGTTAAGTGAGGAGACTTAGTCAACCATTCTGGTGCAGAGATAAAACTGAAAACGTTTAAGCTTGTCATGGCACCAGAGAGAAAAAGAATCTATTCATTTACAGATGAACAGATTTATTTTTCAAAACGAAAACAGAGAAGGTTTAACTATTTGAAATTCAGTCGTTTTGAAAAGAAGAAGACTTAGTCAAAATACCTGATGCACAAGAACAAATTTTTACAAGACTTTAGCCAAGGCATCAGTGAAGAAAATGAATCTGTTTATTTAGAAAAGAACATATTTATTTTTATGCAGTAAACGTGTTTTTGTGTAAAACATGTGAAAAACAGTTTAAGAAAACTTATGCTTGTTCTTATCACATGGTCAGTGGTTATGAGGTGAGTTACTCAGCAAAAAGCCCACTCTTAGACAACCTCTAAGCACTAACTAAGACATACTTAAAGCAAAGCAAAAATACATGAAAAATACATAAATGTCTTCATCAAATACTACATATAAGTCTTCATCAAACACAATCTTGAAGGGGGCAACAACCATCTTCAACACTCCTCACCTTCTTTCATGTCTAAGATAACAAAATCTACTACGAACATGAATTTGTCTACTTTTATGAGGACATCTTCTGCCACACCATAACGATGTTTCACCGTTCTGCCCGCCAATTGTAACTGTATCTTGGTGGCTTTAACCTCCAAATCACCTATCTTTCTTAACATGATTAGTGGCATCAAATTTATACTTGACCCCAAATCCAATAAGGCATTATCCACAAATAAATCACGAATTGACACAAAAATAGTAAAACTCCCTGGATCCCTGAATTTCTTTGGCAAGTCTTTTGGGTTTAAAAAATTTCTTCCAACTTCCAGCTTTATATCTTTGTCTTGAAAACAACATATCTTCCTTCTAATTCCATCAAAGAATGTCTTTTTCTCCAGCCATCCTACAAAATAATTTTTTGGAAGCAATTTATCAGAAAATAATCTTTTCTTTTCTTTTTTTTACATGCATAGGAGAATGGGATAAGTCTTTTGCAACTCTACTCTCTACAACTTCACATTTTTCTCCCTTTTTTTCTATTTTCTCCTTTTTCTTCCTCAACTTTCACCATCTCTCTCTTGTTCTTTTATCACCCTCAGTAGTGATGTTATTACAATGCTCATTGGAATTGGTTATAGTGTTGGCTGAGAATTGGCCAATTTTTTCGTCTATAATTTGTGCAAGTTGTGGCATTTGTTTGGCTATCTGTCCTATCTGAGTCTCCATGCTCCTAATCGTGGCCATACTATTCTCCTGCAAACTCACAATCTTTGAAAAAACATCTTTAGCTTTACTCATCCTATCAGGGATAGATGGATAATTAAATTGATGTTGTTGTTGGAAAGACCCTTGCTTGTTGGATGAACTATAGTCTTGTTTCCACCCAAAATTCTAATTTTGATTATTTTTCCAACCTTGAGAATAATTATTGAAAAAACCACCTTGACTTCCTTGATTTCCCATATAATTTAATTTACCTCCGCTTTAAGCGAGTTGATCTGATAAGAACAATGACCATTAGGATGGTCACCTACAAAAAAATCACACCTGGTAGGTATGTTTTGACCTTGGGATGATTGAATAGTATGCAACTTTTGGGGTAGTTTGGTCATCTGTGTAGTCAGTTGCTCAAGCTATTGTGTTAGAATTTTATTTTGAGTCAACAATGCATCTACAATATTCAACTCCAATATTCCTCTCTTTTGATGACCTTGTCTGTCATGTTGAGCTTGATAATCAGTTGTGGTCAAAGCTTCAATAATCCTTGTTGCTTGATATGCATCAACAACCATCATTGTGCCACCAGTCGCGACATCTAAGAGCATGTATCACATCTGAGACCATTAATAAATATGCTCAATTGAGCAATATCTTCAAAACATGATTTGGGCATTTTCTTAGCATCCTCTTAAATCTCTCTCATGTCACACATAAAAACTCTGCTGCTCCTTGCCTGAACATAGATATTTCAGACTTAGCTTTAATGTAATGAAAGATTGGGAAAAATCTTTGCAAAAAAATTTCCTCCACATCCTTCCATTTGGTTAAACTCTGATTAGGATGAAATATAAGACACTCATTTGCTTTCCCTGCCAAAGAAAAAGGAAATAAACGCACACACTCACACACACACACACACACACACACACACACACACACACACACACACATATATATATATATATATATATATATTCCAAATCACCTGACAGAAAACCCATAGTTCCCACCAATTCATAAAAGTTAGCCAAGTGTGTATGAGGGTCCTTATGGTCCATCGTTGTGAATTGGTTGTGTTAGAATTAATGGCTTAAACAAAACGGGGAGTCAATTGTTTGTCAAAAGATTTCCGCAAAGGTTGAATTAGAATGAAGCTTTATCAACAAACACAGAAGAAGCAATCAAGGAAGCCAATCAAACAATGTAAATGAAACTGTTTGCAGAATTTCAATCGGTTGAAACTTTGTTTTAATCGGTTGTTTTTGGCAATAACAAAACAAAATTAAAACAAACAGTTTATAAGGAGTGAGAGAGAGAGAGAGAGAGATTACACAACCAATTTACACTGGTTCACTCAACCTTCTGCTACATCCAATTCCCAGAAAAACCACTGGGTTCCACTAGTAACCAATCACAGATTACAATACACACAATCACAAAAAGGTGATCTTGATACCACAAGAACCACTCACCCTCTTTGCTGAATTTACAGGAATCACAGGGCTCCTAAGATCAAACCTTGAACCAATGTACAACTACTTAGCTCTCTTCTCAAAAACAATTTCAATCTCACTGTAAATGTGTTTTCTTGTTGTTTTTGAAATACAATATTTATAGCTCTTAAAACTAGCCATTCTAGGCAGTGAATTATGAGCCAAAATAGTTTTGATCCAATTGAAAACGAATCTAACAGGTTTTGGAAAAGCTGTTATTAAATATGACAATCAACCGGTTGAAAGTCGTTTTAACCGGTTGAATTGGTTTGACAGTTATTTAACCAAGCTAAGTGACAAACAACCGATTATATCGTGGTTTTAACCGGTTGTTTTTATCTTGCTTAGAAAAACACTTTTCTTTTTTAAAATAGATTGAACCAGCTTGTGCAAGGGACTAGGAATGATCTTTACAAGAATTCTAAACAACCTATACTAAGCTCAAACCAAAAGCAGCACAACTTCAACCTTCACACAGATTTGAATCATCAAAGGTCCCATGTTCTACAATCTCCCCCTATTTGATGGAGATAAATCCTTAGGATTCTTGTTGGAATGTTCTTGTTTAGAATCTTGTATAACTTGCATTCACAAGCAAACATAGAAATATTGGATAATCTATTCCAGATAATCAGGCACCACAAACTAGTTTCCACCAGGTGATTTCCAGTGAGGAACATCAACCAAATCAATGTGAGAAGCCAATCAAAGCATAGGTGTAGCACAGAAAAACAATCGGTTATTTCACAGGCATAATCGGTTAAAATTTGTATCAGAGTTTCATTTTAAATCAAAAACTAGTTATAGCAGTTATAACAATGTTCAAAAATAGAAAATAGGTGCAGATATTAGAATATTACATCCCAAACATTTCTCCCCATATTTGTCTTCACAAATAGACAGAAAGAAGAATTTTAAAAAACATCATAAAAGATAGAAAAAATTGTTTAGAAACATAAACCAACAATTTAAATGAAGGACTTCAGCTTCCTTCAATCATTCCTGCCATATTGTAGATCCAGAAGTTGGTTATGAACTTCTTCAATCTGCTCAGCCAAGGTTTGGAACCTTGAATCCATATGGTGAAACCTTGATTCACACAATCATGAAGATTTCTCTGGTTTTCAGCAAAGGTGTCCATTCGGTTTACCATTAGCCTCTCAAAAGGAGACATTGAAGTCATCCTTTCTCCTATGTGATCATCACTAGGACCAACTTCATGAGTCTCAGTAGCATGTTCCTCTTGGTTTGTTGCAGCTTCAGGTTCTTCTCCATCATTAGTTCCACTAGGTCCAGCTTGGTCACCATCCTTGCTTACCCATCTCCCACCAATCTTGATAAACCCCATCTTGCTTAAGGATCTACTATTGATCTCACTTGAAGGCTTTATAATTAAGCCAGTCTTCTTCAATATCTACTTCAAAATAATGTAGAAATTTAGAAATCAATATGGCATAGTGGAAGTCACTTAACCTTATATCCTTTTGCATATGGTCTTTGATGATGTGAATCCGATTAAGCTTCACTTTGTTCATGATGCAGTAGATTAACAACAAGTCTTCTTCAGAGAGTGTAGAATGATTGCTCCCCCTTGGTGTGATAATCCATGACACAATGAAGGCAATGAGCCTTTCATCAAGTTTCAGCCCTCCAACAGAAAAGCTTTTTACCTTTAAGAGGGGGTTCTTGAGACAATTCTTCTAGAATTGCATCTTGTTGAACTCTTTTATCACCCCAAGATTGCCTTTGTTAATCCTTACTCCAGAAAACTTTAGCCCAGTTATGGTAGCCCACACATCATTGGTGATTACAATGTCTACCCCCTTCACATGAGAGTTAAAAATGTCACCATTAAATTGAAGGTTGGTGTAGAATACCTTCACCAAATCTGGGTAGATGTTTCTAGAAAGCTCAAGGAACCTCTTCAGCCTTTGCTCCTTTAGAAGACTTCTCCTTTTGTTGCTTCATCCATATGAAAGAGACAAGTTTTGGAGTGTTAATTATCTTCCTACTGGTTTCATGTAGGTACTTGTATATCAATTCTGATTCTCCTGAGAACCAACCTTCTAGCTTTCCACCACTCCTTACAACCTTTGTTTTCATTCTCTTAGAGGATGGAGGAGTTAATGCCATAGTTCAGGTAGAGAAAGATGAGAGTACACTACAGAAACAAGCTTAGAGCATAGAGAAAAAGGAAGAAAAACAGGTTGTTCTTTGTGAAAATAACAACTAATAGCTTCACATATATAGTCACAACAGTTAGTCAAAGTTGGCATTTAGAGGGTTGTTTTCAAACAGAAAAAAAAGAATCAAAACAGAACCATAAAGCAGTTCTGTCAGTCATAAAAAAAAGGTACATAAAACACATACTGATTTGACCACACTTTAAAAGCAGTTTTAATTTCCAAGATTTAGAGGAATATATTCCATGAAGAGTAGTTATTGTAGAGGAAATTTGTATTCAAGGTTGTAATTAAAGCATTGTTGACCACACACGTCACTAGGTTTGAACAGAAAATCAGTTTAAAGCACATTGAATCAAAAAACAATGAGAATTGAATTTTATTTTTCATATCTTCTTATTCTTTCAAAGTATTGAAAAATGGGAGTATTTTTTTTTCCTAGGTTCTCAAACCAAAGAACCTTCCTTGGGAGAGTACCTCTCGAGTTTCATTCTTAGAACTTGGGGAAATGTTTTTGTTAAGTCTTCCATTATGTTCAAAGGATGCTTCCATCAATAGAGCTCCTCTAGCTATAAATAAGAATTGAACTTGCATATTAGTTTTCCTTCTTGTTCTTCAAAGTCACTTAAATTTTGGGAGTATTCTTCTCCTAGGTTCTCCTCCAAGGAACCTTCCTTATAAACATGTACCTCTTTAGTTTCTCTCTTCAAACTTGGGGAAACATTTGAATTTCTTTATGAGTATTTCGTTAGCGCTAGAAGGGTGCTTACAACGACGCCACACCAGGACCTTCTCTAATCCAAAATTTCCATTTAAAGCTTCTTGTTCCTTTTCTTGCCTAACTTTCATTTGTCAAAGCTTTCTTCTAAATGGAAAGGAACCGTTTTCAATTTGTGTACCATTTAATTCTCTTAGTTTTCTTCCTTAATGTCATCTTCTGGCATAACTTTGATTAAGTTGGTAAGATATCTCTTGATGATTTTCAATCAATGTTGTTTCCTTGTTCTCCCACTATTGAATTTATCGATGAGGCCTAATCAGACATTTGATTTCTCCATTGACATGCACAACACAATCTAGTCCCATTGTGATTTTCTTATTCTATTATGAGTTAGTAAGTCACTGATTCTAATTGGTTTATTCATCATGGTTGTTGTTCCGATTGGGATTTTGATACAAATGTAAATGTAATCAATTTGTTCCCAGATTTTAGTCTTTTTATCTATCATCGTTATCATCCCCAACATGGCCAACACTTCACGAAAGCATGATATGCTCCACAAGGATATTGGAATGTCTTTAAATTTTACCCAAACCAACTTGTTTCCTTCCATAAAATTGGTAAACTATGGTGTTATTACATAAAAAAATGTTTTGAACCATTTTCCATTGTTTCGAACCATTTTGCATTTTCCATCGTTGTTCTCACTTTTATTGTGTGTACATAACTGAAGCCTTTTTCCATTTTTCTCCAAACTTTGTTCACTACAATAGAAAACGCCTTTTTCGTTGCAAAAAATGGATGCAAACCACGAAAAATCGATGAAAAAATGCCATCGGCCATGAAGCTGACGAGAAAAGCTTGGGTCAGCGAGAGCGATGCAAATTGTGTGAGACAAACCGACATGAGACAGACATGAATATCATTGGCCTAGCTAACGTAAACAGGGACGAATTATCATTGACCAGACCGACATAGATGTATCAAAAATACCATTATGGATAAGCCAAGTCGACGCAAAAGAAATAAACAAAAGTGAAATCAAAATTTGTGTTGGTTAGGGTCAATGCAAAATTGAAAAACAAAAAAGATTAAAAATGATTTGCGTGGGCTTGGCCTACGCATATAAACAGAAAAAAAAATATCATTTTTTTATTTTTATAGCCATTTTCATCTGTAAAAACTTTCACAAAAACCATCCAAATCAAAAAACCATCCACAATAGAAAAACCATCCACAACAGAAAAACAATCCAGATAATTTCAACCATCCAAATCATTCAAATATTCATATAATTTTAAATCAAACTAAATATTAATGTACAAAATAGAACTTAGCATATAAAATAAACCATAAAATAAAATTGTAATTTAAAAATTAACCAAAAGTAATATAACTTGAAATGTATCATAATACAATTATATAAAAATAGTACAAATAAAAATATAAAATGTGTTCCATGAAGTAGAAATAACATTGATTTGATCCATAAAAACTTGTAAAATAAATACAAACAATGTGAATAACTAAAATATTTAGTATACAATAAAACTGTGAAATAATTAAACTTACAGTTTGGGATGCACTTTAAGGAAGGGCTTGGTCACCATGCTCTAAAGCATACTAGTGGAGGAATTAACTTGTACTAGTGGAAGCATTGCCACGTTGTTGCAACACCGTGACAAGTTTTTCCTTTATTTCCTTCATTTCGTCCTCCAAATATGCATACTTCTTACCCCCACATACTAACTTTTGCATGAAGCTGTTGATTTTCAGTCAACTGATTAGATTGAGAAGCACCGGATCTAGATTGGGAAGCAAAGGAGAGTTGAGTGAAGGAAGAGACTCCTTGGTGGAAGCTTCTAGCCAAGTCTGTTGTACCATAAACTTGACCTCTACTCTTTCCTCTAGCAGTTTCCTTGCCAGCTTAAAGCTTTGTTGCTGGATTAACTTGATAGACATCAATGCTCGAGTCCTGAGAACTACTTACTTGAAGGGTCCTAAAGCACTCATGATAGTTTTCCTACACAGGTCATTAGGAGATGGAAATGTTAGGAAATTAAAATAAAATTTTTAAAAAACTTAAAATAATAACTTACAAAAATTTCACGAGCACGAATATCAACCCAATCCCACTTCTTGTTTGTGTGGGTGGAATAAATAGTTCATCAGGTTCGGGGAGACGACCATATTGACGTTCCTATTAATGTTGTACAATCAAAAGCAATATATGTTGCAAAAGTAAAATGAATTACATGTAAGAAAGTGTACTTACCAAGGTCACTACAATATCTAAATGTGATTTTCGACCTGTGGAGTGTAATGTTCCATCACGAGCTGAAGTCATATTCACTTTATTTTGAATTGATTTTTCTTTGAAGTTTTGGGTATCCCAATAGATCAGAAGTTCAACCCGTGCCTGTTCGCCTATCCATATAGGTCGAACAGCCTTTGCCCTAACTTTGGTCAACATGTCACAAAGTCATTTTTTGACTTTGGACTCGTAGACCTTTTTAATTTTCCACTCAATATCTACATGCTTCATTTTAGTTTTTCCATTTTGGTTGATTTGTATGAAATTGTAATTAAAAATTAAAATTACCTTAAAGTTAATCCACCATTTTAGTTTGTCCTCCTTAGTCATGGCATCACAATGATGATATGGGCCTCAAATTGAGATGGAATACAATGTCCAATGGCATCACTAGCATATGATTTGGTGTCCAACTACAATACAAACAAATCAAATTACATACATTTGTAATATGAAGATAACTTACCTTTTACCAAGAATTTGGATGTTGACCCTATCAGTAGGGTCACACTAGACATCGTCACGGGGAGATTGTGCTCTGACGCACTAGCGACACCATGCCCAACAAGACCCTACACAAAGGCAATAATGGTCGTTTGGAAAAAAATGAGAAAATATGGTTTGGACAATGGGATAAGGAGTGACCTGCACAAAAGTACCAGGGATGGACTGTCCAAATGAAGCTTGGGGGGCTAGAGTGGGGAACTCCAAGTCTGGTGGAGTGGTGCAGGGACAATGTCATGGTAGTCAGAACAAAAAATGATGGCTCTTGTGGTAGTGGAATACAATAAGGGTGTGAAAACAATGAAATATGTGCGAGATGAGGTGATATAGTGGAGTGGAGGTAAGCATACCGAAATTGTTGATAGCCGGAGGAGGAAGGGGTGGAGGAAGACGAGCTAAAAGATGGTGTCGAGGAATAGGATGAAAGATGTGGACTACCAATATCAGACGATAGTAAAAGACCGAAATAAGGGATATTTCCTAGGTCTATAACTAGCTAATAGCCACACCTAACAATGGAACCATCCCTCCCTCTAGTCCTAACCATTTTTCATGAAAAAAAATATCCGTTGATAATATTAGTATAATTATCTAATAATGATATGTTTGTTTATAGTTAATTGAAAGTAATATATGTTAGTCGTCATTGTTATCAAACTCTGAATCATTGTGATTTTCCTAATAATTTTCATTTAAGAGGCTTCTTCATCGTCATGCTTATATGGTTAAATATCATCATCATCATCAAGTACTTCGACATTAGTTGTGTCAGCGAAACGTTCTAAATGTTCAATTCTTGTAACTGGTAAGACATTAGACGTCTCATCGACTTGATACGACAATTCATCGTTGATGTTGTCAACTTGCACATGTCCTTGGGGTTTTGTTTTAATTGAACACACCATCCACGAAGGTTTTTACATATGTTTGGGTAACTGATATAATAAACTTGTCTGACCTTCAGTGGAAGAATGAATGGATCATAGGGTCCATATCTTCCACTTAACTTGATTTCAAATAGATTATATTAAGAATGAAATTTAGTCCCAAGATTAATTGTAGGATCAAATCATTCACAATAGAATAGTGGGATCTTCTTATTCAGAGCAACATACTCCAATTCATATAAATAATGAATTATACTGTAAAAGTCATCTTCCCCTCCGTTAGTGACACCTTTAACATACAAGCCACTATTTGTTATTTTCTTACCATCAAACCATGTCTTTGTATAAAACTTATATCCATTAACGAAGTACATGTTCCATGATGTTGTCTTTGAATTAGGTCCCCAAAAAGGTCCCTTCAAGTTTGGGTCGACTACATTCCTTTCATCATAAACATGTATTGTAGTGATAAGAGAACATTACATTTTTTATGAAATTTTGACTAAATAAGAAGCATGTATGGGTTTAGGTTACACTTACGTAGGTCTTGAACCATTCGGGAAAATTATTATGTATGACTATTGAAGCGTCTTCGTCATTGATTGAGTACACTTGTAAGAACAATCTTCAAATGTTATTAAAGTAGTTAGCAAACTACACAACATACAATAATTTAATTCAAATTATGTTCAATTAAACTTACTCAAGAAATAGTTTGACCTCATCACAATTGATGAGAACATGAACATGGGCAAAATGGTGTTCTTTATCATTGAACCAATAGTCTTTGCTAGAACCACTTGGGCGTCCACATTTATTCAAAACCAACAATTTGTATTGGTCTTCCTCATTTGTATTTGTTCGAGGATTATTTCTCAAGCTTCTATTTGACAACAAGATGACACGTTTGAAGTAATGAGAGAAAAAATATGTTATCTCTCGGTGTAGGTAGAATGCACATATTGATCCTTCTACTCGGGCCAAATTACCCAACAATCTCTTTACATCTCCCATCTCCCATAGAGGCCTAGAGGTTGTTCAGATAGAAGTATCTTTTCAACTTTATTATTTTTTTCAAATTTTTCTTTCTTCTGAATGACCTTGTGGGAAGGAGCACTCTTCTCCCATGCCTCGACATTGCCCTTAAGGACTTTCTCTTGATTTTCTAATAGTTTTTTATTTTTCTCATTTTCTATTTTTTGTTTCATTTGTACTTGGTCCTTTACCACTTGTGAGGGTGTTAAAGGATAAAGTACAAACTTCTTTTCCTTGTGAGTAAAAGTAATCTCGTTGGTAAGACCGTTATGGATGGTTTTCTTATAAAATTGTCATGGTCTTCCCAATAAGATATGACAGGCTTCCATGGGTACTACATCACATAAAATTTCATCTTTTATAATTTTCCATAGAAAGATTAACTTTTACCCGCTTATCTACAGTTAATTCCCCATCTTTAATTATCCATTGAAGTTTGTAAGGTTTTGGATGAGGTATTACTTGTAGATCTAGCTTTTCAACCATCCTAGTGCTACAACAATTGTAGCAAGATCCACTATCCACAATGAGAGAACAAACGTTTTCTAAAACTTTACATTTTGTGTGAAAGATGTTCTCTCTTTGTGTTTCATGGTTCATACTAGGTTGATTGTTGAGGGTTCTTCTAATCATCATTAATTCCCCCTCATAAGGATATGCTCCCTCACTTTTCTCTTTTTTCTCTTTCCCGCTAGACTCATCCTCTTGGCTACTATATTCATCCTTACCTCTTAAGATCATGGTTTTCCTATTTGGGCATTGGGATGCTATATGGCCTCTACCAAGACAAAAACATTGTATGTCTCTTGATACAAACCAAGCCAACAAGGAGATGACCAAGGATGCAAATTACCATTCACACCATGAGAAGTCATCTCAACAATCAAGTGAAGACCTCCCAAGGATTTAGCAGACCTCACCAGAGGGAGAAATGGACAAAAATCAGAGCATCTAATGTTCTTCCTGCTGGTCTTCTTAAGAATAAAACAAGTTGTAAATAAATTGGGCTCACTTGAGGGGTCCAAATAGCAAGATAGGCAAATAATAGGTGTCTTTAGCATAATAGGGGAGGTGTGCTTATCACTTTAGCTTGTTTTTTACCTAGTTTCTAGAAGAACAAGCCTAAGGTGTGGTTTTGACTTAGTAAAACCCTAAAGGAAGCCCCATTTTTAGGTTTCCCATCCTACCGTTGCTTTTTGTTTTCCAAGGCACCATCTCCTATAAATAGGGTGTCATACTCCTTGTACGTGTTAATTTTGAATATAAAAGTTACTCTGCACAAATTGTGTGAGAAGTGTGTGAGGTTTGAATCCTCTTGGCTAGGTCTTATCTTGAGTGGTGTGAGACTCTCAAGTGGCGGCCATTCACTCATCTTGGTGGCTACCACACCCCAAGTGGCATGAACCCCTCTAACAACCACTCCGTAAGCTACTATTCTTCCACTCTTTTCAATTCATTTCCATTTCATATATGTCTTTATCTTGAATTCTTGCTTTTGGTTATGCTTTTGTTATATGCTTATGGTGCATCTTTTGGTTCGACCATGACCACCATTGATGTCTACCTTGTTGCCATTCCATTCCACATTGCACTCCATCTATCACTATATATTGATTTTTCATCTTTTTCTTTGTGAAGTGCACCTTCACACTTACTTAACCATTTGGTTAAGTTCGTGTCCAGTGGGAATCTTCCTTAGGTTTCACCATAAATTGCTAAAATCCCAACTCTAAGTAAAGTGTCACCATAAAATGGAACCATCTAAAAATCAACTCACATCATGTCTAGTGTGGGTTTGTGGGGTAGACACACCCTTTCCTAGGCTCTTGGGAGTTTCTATTGATTTATCTTTTCAAATACTATTCTCCCTTTATCTTCTATGCTCTCTATTGTGATAAGAGTTATAGTAAGAACTCTCCTTGCAACTTGACCCTTTCTCAACTTTTGTTGCTCAACTTTTTTGCAAAGTTGAACCAAGTCATTCAAGTCCACATAGGACAAGATTTTTACTTTATCTCTAATCTCAAGATTGAGACCACTTAGAAACCTAGCAAATGGTGGTGATTTCTTCCTCCCTAATTGAGGCTCTCATCATGTATAACTCCATTTTCTGCCTATATTCCTCAACACTCATGCTCTTTTGTTGGAATCTTTGGAGCTTGTCCATTACCTCCCTATTGTAATAGGAGGGAATATGGCAGCGCCTCAAGGCTCCCCTAAGGTCATTCCAATACTCAATGGGAGGGTCCTTATGGAGGCGTATCTCTCTCTCAAGGGCAGTCCACCAATACATAATTGTTCCTGCCGGTTGACTCGTTTTGCTGGTTGACTCTAACGGCAACTTTCGACCCTTCTATCTCCACCTGATAATTGTACTTTCTTGATCAAAGAATCTCTCACCTGCAAAGACAAAAAGGGGCACCTTGACGGTCGTTTGCACTCCGACGCTCAAGTCAGTATAAGGGCAAAAAAACACCAAGTGTATAAAGTAGTTTCAGTCTTAGAAACTGTACGGACCAGTCCTCGGGCGTCGTTGACCACTAGTAGTGAAGGGGCCACGTAAGTTGGGTCCCACGAGCGGCGTGGGTCAGTGTCCCATGAGGCACGTGCGCCAAGGTACCGAAGACTGGTCAGACATCGGTCACCAGGATGTATCGATGTGTCTCTAGGCAGTGTAAAGAGGTCAGACATCGGTGACTTGAACAGCAGAGCTGGGCGACGAGAGGTTGATCCCAGACCACACACCAGTTATCAGTTAGGGAGAAGTCTAGGTCACGAGAGTCCATGCGTGTGGTGTGGACGACGCGTTCAGGCATAACACAAGTATAAAGCCACTGGAAAAGATACAACCTATGAGGGTCACGTTCCAGCGGTGAGCTGCATGTGTTGCATGTGAACAGCTAGGGCGCTCCCAAGATGGGTGACCCCAGAGATCAGGTGCACGACGAGGCATCCAGGTGGTCATCTCGTTAGAGGTTGCACTCCAGTTAGGGAACCCCACATGCTAGGTTGTCCTAAGAGTGGGTAACAACGGCGTTGAGGCCCACCCCCTCAGGAAACCTATTTTAGGTAACGGAAACAGTGGAAACCCTAGGCTATATAAAGGGAAGTAACAAACTTAGTAAGGTACGCTATTCATTTGCGCCGCTTAACACACAGTGACACAGAGCTTTAGGCTTAACAATTTTGGTGTTTCTTAGCCCTAAGATTGACTTGAGCGTCGGATTGCAAAAGACCTCTAGGGTGCCCTTTGTCTTTGTGTTTTCAGGTGTTCTATCGGAGGGAAAGCACGAGCAAACACAGGGATTCTTAGGCGTGAGATTGTCACGGACGTACGAAGACGTTTTCGGTCAACCGGCAGGAACATTTGGTGCCCACCATGGGGCACGATCTAAAACACTGTCCCACCAGCAAGAACCAGAAAGATCCAGAAGATGAGAAATACGAGGCAAGGATCTGTTGCACCAAACGGGGGCGAAAGTCTCACCCTGCAACAGATTATGGAAATGATGCAGGCCCTTCAAGAAGAAGTGGTTGCGTCAAGAGCGAATCAAGAACGCATCCAAGCTGATTTGGTTGCATCGCGGGCAACAAACAGAGAACTGCGCCGATCGAATGAGGAACTGCGCAGGGATCTGCAAAATCAGGCAGGCGAACGCGAGGAGGAAGATCAAGAACCTGCGACGCCGCCTAGGGAGTTCCCGATGCCGTTCTCGCAAGAGATCATGGATGCGTGATACCAGCCACATTCGTAGGGCCCAAAGTTACCTTCACTGGTACGGAGGACCCAGAGGCCCATCTCACGACTTTCCATACGCATATGATGCTAGTTGGGGGCTCCGACACGGTGAGATGCAAGTTGTTCATGAGCACCCTGGTGGGAACAGCGATGGATTGGTTCATCAGCCTCCTTGATGGCCACGTGACGTCGTTCCCACAACTCACTAAGCTGTTCAGAGCACAGTACATCGCAAATCGAGCCCCCCCCCCCCCCCCCCCCCACACACACACACACCTATCTCTTATGATCTCTTTGACATAAGACAGTATTAGGGAGAACGCCTGGTGTGAGTTCCACCAAGTGTTCGGCCACCCCATTCACAATTGTTTGGCGCTGGGACACCAGCTAGATGAGTTGGTGAAAAACGGTTTCCTGAGGGATTACTTGTAGGAAAAGAAGGATGTCGAGGACGTGGCGGTGACAGGGGGACCAGGGGCATGAAATCCCCGTGCATGGTGAGATTCACACCATTGCGAGAGGTTTTCCAGGAGAAGGTTGCACCGCTTCTTAGCGGAAGAGGTACGCACGGGCGGTGATGTCGGTAGAAGCAAAAAGGGCAGACGATGCTTTTGATGTTGACCTTGTCTTCACCAAGGTCGACCTCCAAGACGTTGTTCCCCATGACAATGACCCAGTGGTGATCTCAGTAGTAACCGCTGGGAGGAAGGTGCACCAGGTACTGGTGGATCAAGGAAGCTCGGTGGACGTGATGTTCTGGACGACTTTCAATAAGTTGCAGTTGTCTCTTGACATGCTAACGCCTTATACTGGCTGCCTCTACAGTTTCGCAGGAGACCAGGTGGAGGTGCGTGAGCACTTAGAGCCGAGGACCACCTTCACAGATGGTACCGTGTCCCGTACGGAGAACATTAGGTATCTCGTCGCCAATGCCCCCTCCGCTTATAACATGTGGCTGGGTAGACCTACACTAAATAGGCTGAGGGCGGTGCCATCGACGAGGCACATGAAGATGAAGCTTCCTGACTTAGCAGGAAAGGTGATTACCATCAAATTAGACCAGAAGGAGGTCAAGAGGTGTTATGAGAATAGCCACAAAATGAAGAGAGGGGTATTCATGGTCACTACACGCGCACTCTCGTGCTCAGAAGAGATCACCCAGCCCGAGATCAATCACGCAGAAGTTGCCCGGGGGAAGCGAGCACAGAGAACATAACCCACTATCGCCACCCGCGTAGAGATCGCCCGGGGGAGGCGACCTGAGCCGGCGACGATGTAGGGAAAAGAGAGATTGGAAGAAAGGTCTTCAAGCTTGGCAGCGCTCCCGAACAAACGGCGCAGGATCAGATTGCCAAGGTTCAACCTGTCCACCAGTGGGCGAAAGAACAACATTTTGCTGGTTTAGAAGAGTTATTCACGACAATAGCTAGGTACAGGCTGAAGATGAACCCCGAGAAGTGCATGTTCGGAATAGAAGCAGGGAAGTTTCTGGGTTTCTTGCTCACCGAGCGTGGGACAGAAGAGAACCCAGAAAGGTGCGCGGTGATGAGGCGCGTGGTTGTCCTGTCTGGATTCGTGTCAGCTGGAGGAGACAAGGGCCACTCTTACTTCCAATGTGTATGGACCCACTGTAAAGAGGCGTTCATCAGGCTGAAGGAGTACCTAGACAGCCCTCCAATTTTGTGCAAACTGCAGCCAAGCACACCACTTTGCCTGTATTTTTCCGTGACCGACCAGGCGATCAGTCCAGTCCATGTTCAGGAACAGGACCAGTTTCGGAAACCCATATGCTTCGAGAGTAAAGTATGGCAAGGGCTTGAGGTAAGATACCAGGTATTGGAGAAGGCGGCCCTGGCGGTCCCATGTCAGCTCTCCCCCATGTGGACTGGTCCTTTCAAAGTGACAAAGGTCCTTAGGAACAAAGCATACAGACTTGAGACACTGGAAGGAGGCGCGATTCCTCGCACATGGAATGCAGTCAACTTCAAGTTTAATTTCAGTTAAGCAATAACATTGTACATTGTATTAAGGGACACTCTTTTTCCCTTATAAAGGTTTTTTAAGGAGGTCACCCAATAAATTTCGATTGAAATATTTTCTCGAGTCTTGTACAAAGTAGTTACGAACTTGTTTCCCTTGTGTTAGAGGTCTCGTGAGTGGAAAGGTAGGTTCGTAGAGAACACCTCCCCCCTCGAGTGAGAACGCCAAGGTTGAATGAAATAGTTCACCAGATAAATCCTCCTCGCCCTTGTGCGAAGCTGAGGTAAGTTAAGAACTTGTTTCCCTTGCGTTAGAGGTCTCGTGAGTGGAAGGGCAGGTTCATAGAGAACACCTCCCCCCTCGAGTGAGAACGTCAAGGTTGAACGAAATAGTTCACCAGATAAATCCTCCTCGCCCTTGAGCGAAGCTGAGGTCAGTTAAGAACTTGTTTCACTTGCGTTAGAGGTCTCGTGAGTGGAAGGGTAGGTTCGTAGAGAACACCTCCCCCCTCGAGTGAGAACGCCAAGGTTGAACAAAATAGTTCACCAGATAAATCCTCCTCGCCTTTGAGCGAGAATGAGGTCAGTTGTAAGTTGTCCCTTGGGTTAGAAGTCTCGAGAGTGGGAAAGGTAGGTTCGCAGAGAACACCTCCCTCCCTCGAGTGAGAACGCCAAGGCTGAACAACCTAGTTCACAGTTACACCCTCCTGTGGCTTTAAACAGCAACGGAGGGTCAACACAAGTTAGCAGTCGAGTAAGACAGAAGAGCAGTTTTTAGTCAAATCAAGATTAAGGAAGTTAAAGCAGCTACGCATCCGAGCAAGTAAGTTACAAGCAAATAATAGAAACTGTTCGTTTAGTAACCAAGTACAAGTTAGGAGGGATGAGCCCTTAGAACAATATGCCCGTCTACAACACGGTTTGATGCTGCGAAGGGTAAAGCATCCATCTCGGGGTGCGCGCATGCAACCTGAGCAAGGGCGTTCTCAAACCCCGCGGCATAAGCATCAACAACATCCTCGGTCAGCTGAGCCTCAAATTTCTTGAACCTCTCGGCTTATTGAAGGGGCTCGGCCTCTGCACGACCCAGCTGCACTTCTTGTTTGGTAGATATTTCTTCAAGCCTCGCCATCTTGGCCTTAGTTTCTTTGGCCGCCTCCTCCAGCTCGATAGCCCGGTTTCGCAGGGGCAGGATTTTGGCCTCCAGCTAGACAGCCTCTTGACTCTTGTCATGAAGCCGTTTGGAGAGGTCCTTTTCATCTTGGCAGAGGCTGGCCCACTCCTGCTTCAGGGCAGTCTCACGGTTGGTGAACGCATGGGCCAGCAGGGTCGTTTACTCATTAGCTTTGGCCTCCACCAGTGCCACCTGTTCCTTAACCCTCACCTCGGTCCTGGTTGAGAAGGCGTTGGATTGAGCAAGAAGAGCGCCAAAGCTGAGACCCAGACTTTCCCTTGTCGTGGCCTCATCCGAGTCCTCCGTCACCCCTATTTGGAAGCCTTTGAGGGCATGTTGGAGGACAGCGGGCAGTTCGGGGGCAGATGGGGTTGCAGGGGCGCTCTCACCGCCACCTTCAAGCACAAGGAGGCTAGAGGGCGAGGAAGCGTTTGGCGGTTGGCCCCAGAGCGATGCAGTGGAAGAGTGGAAGGTCGTCGTCGTCGTAGGCCTACGCCTCTTGAAGACTGGCCCGTCTGCGGAGTTCTCATCAGATTCAATCTCCACCACCCTTTTCTCACGAGGAGGCAGAGCGGGTGATGCTTGGGCGGCGGCAAAAGGGACCGCGGCAATAGGAATGGAAGGAGTGGGGGAGGGCACAGCAGCGGCAGAGACAAGGGCGTGAGGAGCACAGGTGCCCACAGCCCCAGACACCCCTTGACGGCGAGTAAGGGCGTCAGCCAGCTTAGCCCGTTTCTCCTTATTCAGCACCATACCTATGCCCAAATTCCAGAATACAAGAGGTTAGAAAGCAATCTAGAACACGGGGGTAAACATACGAATATGAAGAGGTAGAATGTACAAGCATAATAATATAGTAATAGGCACAACCAAGCAAGACAGGGCGAAGACGATACCGATGTAGCCCTTGAGGGCCTCCGCATCATACTCATGCTTGATCAGTTGAACTGTGTTGAACACGGCTCCCAAGCTAGCAAGGACCTGGCAGAACTCGCGATCATGAGGATTTAGTTCCTCAAGAGTTCTAGGTTTCTTGAACCCTAATTTCCTCACCCAGTAGAGTGGGAAGCCATCTAGGAGGGTTCGGTCATGGTTAATGCAACACACTCTGAAGAACTTCCCTTTGAAGCCCTTATATGACTGTTGGAACAGCGTGAGGAGAACTCTCCCTGCCACACCATTAAAACTCACCCAGAGATTCTTCCCCAGATTCTTAGCCTCGAAAAAATGGAGGAAGACGTCCAAGAGGGAGGATGCCCAAAGTGGTTGCACATAATTGAGAAGGCCCTCATGAAGGCCCAGCTGTTGGGATGGACCCAGTGATTTCTGTCAGCAATATGGTTATTGACAGCACATCGAATTGTGATCCATTTGAAATTTTGTATGGATTAAATCCTTTAACTCCAATATATTTGTTAACTATGCCTAACATTTCTGTTTTAAAGCATAAATATACACAGGCTAAGGTTGACTATGTGAGATAGCAACATAAAAAGGTTGAAGCACAAGTTGAAGAAAAAGGTGAAGGTTATTCTAAACAAGTTAACAAAGGAAGAAAGAAAGTAATCTTTGATCCTAGAGATGGGGTCTGGGTACACATGAGGAAAGAAATGTTAACTAGTCAAAGAAAATTCAAGCTCCAATCTAAACGGGATGGACCTTTTCAAGTGTTAGAAATGATTAATGACAATGCCTACAAGACTCAAGAGGGAGGGAATGATGCGGACATCCAAGCCCAAGGGCCACACACAACAAGATTGGAGTATTAAAATAAAATAATATTAATATTTTATTTGGAGTTAGGATTTGAACTCAAGACCAAGTACAGAGTATCAACCTAACCACTGGGACAAATGATCATTCTTGAAATATAAGGATTGTAGTATTGTCTTATTTTCTTACAAACAAGAAAAGACCTTTGTAATTTATACACTATTGGAACTCAGATTAAGGGGACGAATATTTTGATAATTTTAGAGATTGTTTCTCTGCTAGGGTTTTTCCCTGTATCTTGCGATCTTATCAAGAATCCACCAATTCTTGTGGCGATCATCCTTAGGCTTATCAAACTTTGTTTGTGGCGCCTTCCTTTATCCAGGTTTCTATTGTTACTGTTTTGAATTTATTCCGTTCCGTAACCCTAAATTCCCAATTTTATTGTCATGTCTATTTGGATTCATATCATCATCCCCTGTTCCATCTCCATCACCAATCCCTCCTCCTTCCGCCTCCTTCTATAAGTCCCTATACCGCTGGGCACCGACTGCTCTTCTAAATGAGACCTCTAGCTTTACCTCCCTCGAGAGTATAGCTACTTATAGGAAGAAGCAGACCTTTCATAAATCGCGCGTCTTTGGCAAAGACCACGACAAGTTTGTGAGGATGGTGGCTTGCCGAGAAGGAGAGCCGGTGTGTGCTAACGAGTCTTCAAACCCCGAAGGCCCCTTCTGTTTCATTTATTCCGCTGTTTTTCGAAGGCTTGGGCTTTAATTACCCTTCACCCCCTTCGACCGAGCGCTCCTAATAAAGGTGAACGTCGCCTCCGCCCAACTACACCCCAACAGCTGGGCGTTCGTAAGGGCCTTTCCAATCCTCTGCCACTGTCTTGGCCATACGCCAGGTGGATGTGTTCCTCTTCTTCTTCGAAGCGAAAAGTCCAGGCAAGAAGTTGTGGGTCAGCTTCAACAATGTTGCTAGGAAGGTGCTGCTAATGCTCTTCCAGCAGTCAAACAAGGGGTTCAAGAAGCACTTATTCAAGGTGCGAAACAATCGAAGGGACCCCACCCTTTTAGGTGGGTTCCCCCTCTACTAGGCGGAGAAACCAAACCTCCAGAAGCCCAGGTGTCTCGAGGACCATCTTCCTCAGGAGTGGGAAGTATGCGAGCTCCTCTCTGGACTCCATACCCCATTTAGCACATTGGAGCTGCTCAAACTTGAGTTTACCCCCAAGGCTCTTAAGAAATACATCAGTACCCTTCTCATTCCTGTCTTACCTTTGCCTGCATTTTACTTGCTTTATTATTATTACCTACGTTGACTTGTTGTCTCCATGCAGATATGGGCTTCAACAAAGACAAGAAGAAAAAGTTGGCCAACCTGTTTGCCAAGCGCAGGGCGGCCGCTGCTGGTGTGGGCACTTCAACGCCCACAACTCCTCCACCTTCCGCTACCTCTGCCCCCAATACAACCGAACCAGCCCCTGTTGATGATAGGTAGAAAGGGGTGGTGGTCATCGATTCGTAGGAAGAGGACACGTGCACGGGCCTCGTCTACCCAAGGCAGAGGGTGGGCGAAACCGTGGCGCCCTCTCACTCTACATCTGGTGGGCTTACTCTCACCTTCAGGAATAACCCCCTGAGCGTTTCCTCTTCGCGGCACCTTATTGTTCATGAAGGCGGGGGGGAGAGCGCCCCTGAAGACTGCTCAGTGCCCCCTGCTCCCGAGCTCCCTGCGCTTCTCCAGCAAGCCCTCAAGCGCTTCCAAGACATTGGAGAGCTTGAGCGGTAACCTCTTCCAAGATCGTGTGGCCTACAGCCTCGGAGACTTCCTTGTCGCATCTAGCCTTATGCTAAGTAAGGCCCAAGAAACATAAGAACTCAAGGTTAGGATGGGGAAACTGGAGGAGGAGCTGGCCCTCAAGACCAAAGCCTTCTCCAACCGCGAGATCGCCATGTACAATGAAATGGCTATCCCTGCTTATCCGAGAAGGACGTCAAGAAGCTTCTTTTTTACAAGAGCCACGAGGCCGTCCAACTGGAAGCGAAGATCTTGCCTTTTCGCAACAACGTGGTCGACCTGGAGGAGAAGGTCGACGAGATGCAGGAAAAAATGGCCAAGTTGGAGGAGAGGGCCACCCAGCGCGAGGTCCTACTAGTGAAGGTAGAAGGGGAGCTAGCCGAAAAAGTTGAACTCTTCAAGAAGACGGAGGAGGAGCTCACCAATGATGATGTTGATGCTTACGACAAGGGGTTCCAAGATGCCATCGCTCAGTTTGCCTGGGTGCATCCTGAGGTGGATCTTTCCCCCTTCAATGAGTCCAAATGCTTCGTTGATGGGAAACTCGTGCTGAGAGAGTAACCACCCTGTAACTCTGTCTTTTTGAAGAACAATTTGCCCCTTGTACATGTACATATATCTTTATGAGTATTTATCTTTCCTTTAACTGTTTGTCTTAGTTGCCTTGGTCTGCGTTTCTCTGCCTTTACTTGCATTGATTTCAACTAAGAGCGTCGTCGACCTAGGTTCGCCCTTTAGGTAGCACGTTTTAACCTCATATGTTTTATCTTGTGTGCGCGGATCCCTTAACTGGCTCAACCTTTGTTCGAGGATAAACCCCTTTTTCTATCTTGATCTTCTTCTTGCGAAGTAAGGCGATTTGTTGATCTCATCCCTACCCTCCTTAGATCAACAGGAATGTCTTGCTGGTAACACTGGTGAATGATACCGCTCTCGACCTTGGCTTACAAACAAGGGAGAAGTGTATCCTCCCGATTTTTACCCTGCATCATAAGGGTAAGGGTGAACTTAACCGATGAGCCATGTTGTTCGACCCTGGAGTTCCTACACAAGATGGAGGCTCCCTAAGGAAACATATTGTCCCCATCTTGGTCTTTCTAACTCGAGTGAACGGCTCTTACCAACCTCAGCCTTACTGTACGAAGTCAAGGGACAGGTTTGAATAACTGACCGCAACCTTGCTATAAAAAGTCAAGGGGCAGCCCTTTAACGTTCGAACCATACTGTTCTTAGCCTTGGTAAACTTACGCAAGAGGGAGGCTCATCGAGGAACCATACTATTCCTGACCTTGACGTATTATTTTAAGGGAGAGGTTCATTGACTGGCGAACCATACTATTCTTCACCTTGGTGAACTTACACAAGAGGGGCTTATTGGGGAACCAAACTACCTCAGCTCTTGGTGTATCACTTCAAGGGAGAGGTTCATTGACTGGCGAACCATACTATTCTTCACCTTGGTGAACTTACACAAGAGGGGCTTATTAGGGAACCAAACTACCTCCGCTCTTGGTGTATCACTTCAAAGGAGAGGTTCATTAACTGCAATGCACACATATTTCTCAACTAAATAACTGAAACTTTATTTGGGTGACCTCGTTAAAAAACCCTTATGAGGGAAAAAAAGTGTCCCCTTAAAACGTGTACAATCCAAAACATCTTTAACTAAAATAAAACTTAAGATTGGTCGCGTTCCAAGTACGCGGGATCGTGCCACCCTCTAATGTTTCAAGCCTGTATGCTCCATTCCCAAGGGCCTCCGTTATTCTCAAAGGGTCGGTCCACTTGGCAGATAGCTTGTTTTCCAAATGGTACAGGTAGGCCTTCCGCATCACTAGGTCAGCAACCTGAAACTGCCGAGGTCTCAGCTTGGAGTTGTACTTGTACTCTACCCTCCTTTTCAAGGCTTCAGCCTTAATCCTCGCTTCCTCCCTTACTTCATCTAGTAGGTCCAGGTTCACCTTTCTCTCTTCATTGGACTCCTCGACCATGAAATTCTGGAAACGCAGTGAGTTCTCCTGGATTTCCACTGGAATCATTGCATCTGAACCATACACTAAGTTGAATGGTGTTTCCCTGGTTGTGGATTGAGGAGTGGTGTGGTAGGCTCACACGATTCTAGGAACTTCTTCCGCCCAGGTCCCCTTAGCTTTGTCTAGCCTTCTCTTCAGACCTCTGAGCAAAACTCGGTTGGCCGACTCAACCTGTTCGTTCGTCTGGGGTGTTCTACTGATGCGAACACCTGTTTTACTCCCAGCTCTATACATAGTTTGCCAAGTTGTTGGCTTGCAAATTGGGTACCATTATCAGATACCAACCTCTTCGGGATTCCGAAGCGGCACACTATGTTTTTCCACACGAAGTGCTGGATTTTATGGGTTGTGATCTGTGACACTGGCTCAGCCTCGATCCACTTCGTGAAATACTCTATGGCTACCACAAGGTACTTCATATGCCGTACTGCCAAAGGGAAAGGCCCCAGAATATCGATTCCCCAAGTATAAAATGGCCATGGGCTGTAGATCGATCTCAACTCCTCTGGGGATGCCTTGTGCCAATCAGCATGTTGTTGGCACTACTTGCTTCGCTGGGCGTATCTCGTGCAATCTTCCCTCATGGTTGGCCAGTAATACCCTGCACGAATGGCCTTTGACGAGAGGGATCAGCCACCGATGTATATATCCCTTCTTGTAGTTCTTCCATGATGCGCGTGCATTGTTCACCGTCTACACATACCAATATAGGATGGGTGAATTCGTGCCTAAATAGTTTGCCATCGATCAAGGTGTACTTGCTCAAATTTTTCTTGATTTTTCGAGCTTCTATGGGTTCTAACAGGAGTATTTCATCGGCTAAGTAGCGCTGGTAGGTCGTCATCCAGGTTTCTCCTGATTCAACCTGGTAAACTTGCAGCGCTATTTCCCCAGCAACTAGGTACCTGCTTATTCTAAGCGTTTTCACTGTCTCTTGCGTTAGCGATCGATGACTCCTCCTCCTCCCTTCCGATGTGCTAACCTGTTGAATTTCTGCCATATTGTCTGTGGTGGTTCGAGGTGTCTTTAGGGTCTCCTGAATTATCGTCCTCTGCCTGCCCCCCTTGCCTGAACTGGCTAGCTTTGCAAGCAAGTCGGGTCGGGCATTTTGTTCTCTAGGCACGTGGACTAACTCGAACACTTTGAACGACTCCTTCAGGACCTAGACATATTCCAGGTATGCGGCCATCTGAGGGTTTTTAGCTTGGTACTACCTCGTGACTTGGCCTGTAACTAACAAAGAGTCACTCTTTGCCAACAGCCCCTTCGCTCCCATCTCCTTAGCAAACAACATTCCCACGATCAGGACCTCATACTCTGTTTGGTTGTTGTTGGCCTTGAAAGCGAAACGTAGAGCCTGCTCAATCAGCAACCCATCTGGTCCTCCCAAGATAACACCAGCTCCACTACCTTATTGGTTTGAGGAACCATCTACATAGAGCACCCACCTAAAACCTGCCCCTGATTGGTGTGTGGCTACCGAGGAGAGTTCCATTACAAAGTCAACATAGATCTGGCCCTTGATGGGGCCTCTGGGTTCGTAGTGTATGTAGAATTCAGACAGTTCTACCGCCCATCTTGCCATTCTGCCCGCTACATCTGGTTTTTGCCGGCCCTTGCAGATTGGAAGGTCTGTCATTACTATCATAGTAAAGCTCTGGATGTAGTGGCAGAGTCTTCTTGCTGAGAATACCACTGCTAAGGCTGTTGTCCCGACCAGTCTTCAGTCATCGACTCAGAGGTTGACCTTAGACGTCGCGCACCGATGCTTGGTAATGGAAGGGAGCCACGTGAAGTGGGCCCCAGACGCACCTACCAGGGGATTAGTTAGTCTTTGATATTGCCATTCTAAGCCCGATGTTGGAGATCGATATACCTCTCCAGTAGAGGGAGAAGATCGGACATCGGCCATCAGGATGTAGTAGAAGGCCACGTAAAGTGGGCCCTAGAGTTTCGTTAAGATAACAGTTAAAGACAAGAGATATGTGGGAAGCTTAAGTCACGAGGGATCCATGCATGTGGTGTGTATGACGCATGGAGGCGCAACACATATAGATAACTCTGAGAGGTGTTAAGGCCCACTAGAATTAGGGTTTTCAGGGAAGTTTCATGCATGGCACGTGGATACTTAGGGCACCCACAAACAGATGGCGCGGGAGATTAGGTGCACGAGTTGGTACCCAGGAGGCCACTCTGTTATTCGTTGCACTCCAGTTAAGGGAGGTTCATGTGCCAGATACGCTAAGATCCTATGAATAGCAGCGCAAGGACATTCTCCAAGGAACCCTAGACAAGGGTAACAACACAAAGGTAAACCCTAGTTTCAACCTATATAAAGAGTGTCAAGAACCCTAGTAAGGTACGTAGTTTTTAAGACTGAAGCTATTTTATACACTTAGTGTTCTTAGCCCTAATACTGACTTAAGCGTCGGAGTGCAAACGGCCGCTAGGGAACCCCTTTGTCTTTGCAGGCGAGAAGTTTCTTGACGGAAAGGGGCACGGTTCTTCAGCAAGGATAGAAGGGCCAAAGTAGCCGTTGGAGTCAACCGGCGAGGCGAGTCAACGGGCGAGAACATTTGGCGCCCACCTTGGGGCCCTTTAAACCAAGGTTCCACTCACATTTACATAAGGAGTCTTTACCCGCAATATGAGAAGTACGAGGCAGGCAGCTGCTGGATCCACGGGAAGGGCACCCACTAAGGGGACAATGAGACCACGCAGCAGATCTTAGATACGATGCACGCTCTCCAAGCAGAAGTAGCAGCTTCCCGAGCGGACAACGCAGAATTACACAGAGCCAACGAGGAACTACGAACGGACTTACAACAGGTAGGGAACGCGCGGCGGATGAACGTGCACCACCGGTGCCACTTAGGGCACGTCCCATGCCATTTTTGCGAGCAATCATGAATGTCGTGTTACCAACAACGTCTCTAGGTCCGAAAGTCTCCTTCACAGGACTAGAGGACCCAGAGGCCCACCTTACAGCATTTCACACCCAGATGATGCTCACCGGGGGATCTGACGTCGTCTACTGTAAGATGCTGATGAGCACCCTATCAGGCGCGGCGCAGGAGTGGTTCATCAGCCTTCCCGACGGACACATCACTAGTTTTCATCAGTTTGCCGCACTGTTCAGGGAACATTACCTTGTAAACAAGGCCCCCACTCGACTTTCTTACGATGTTTTTTATGTCAAGCAGTACCAGGGAGAATCCATGAAGGACTACCTGAACAGGTTCGGGATTCAAGTGGTCCGCTTGAAGCCCCACCGATGAGGCCAGGATAGTTCATGCCTTTGTCAAGAGAATGCTACCTGGGCCTTTCAGCGAATCATTGCTAAGGGTTTTGATGGAGATCAAGCTCAAGTGGACATGGAGGCCAATCAACAAGATCAAGAAGAGGTAGATGCACAAATGGAGGACGCCCATGGAGGTCAAAGCCCACCTCAAAGGCTTACAAGAAGCATGTTCAAAGCTTTAGGAGCTAGGGGACAATTATTTTCTCTTTTTGTAATTTCTTTGGTTGAAGGTGCTTAGAGGGAAACATTAGAAACCTCTATTGTTATAGCATCTTTTAGGCTTTAGTTAGGAGCTTTAGGAGGGGGGGTGCGTTAGTAGATTGGAATTTAGAGTAAAGAAACTATACTCAAATTTTGAGTGAGCATTGGAGAGCTTTTGAGCCTTCTTCTCTAGTCTTATCTTGAAGGATCCATGGTGTCCTCAAGTGGCGGCAGCACACTCATCTAGGAGCAACCATCCTTCTAGTGGCGTGATCATCCAACCTTACATCCATCTTCATGAGCTTTCTCCTCTCCTTCCTTTCTTCTCTTTTGTTGTTCATGTTTTGAGTTTGTGTTCTTGAGATTTTGGTTCGGCTTTAAGTTTTCCAGCAGCTGTTCTTATTCTTCTTTGTGTTTGGTTCGGTGCATTTCTGTTTCCAGCACTCCTTTTCAGTTCACTTGCCTTTTAATTCATTTTGTTCGGTTCATTTTAGTTCTTGTTCAATTCTATTCGGTGCTTTGATTTTTACCTCTTTTGTTGGTTCAATTTGACAATATGAGGAACTTCCATATGAGTTTGGATTTGGTGCTAGTTTTGGTGAGTTCTTGACTTAGAACATTGATCCAATTCTAAGAAAAAGTGCCTAACAATTGTCCAACTCAAGTTGATTCCTAAGAAAGTCAAGAATCATTCTCTTCTTTGCTATTGGAATCACATCATGTGGTATCAAGAGTTTAGGTGTGTTCTTGTTTAATTGTTGAGTTGTGTAGCACTTTATTTTCAAGAGCTATTGAATTTCTTGCAATTTAAGGTTCTGTTTTAGGCTTATTTGAGTATTGCTTGCTGTTTTAATTTTTGTGCCTATCATATGTTTGAGTATTTTCCTTTTTTGAATCCATACAAGTTTTGTCTTAGTCTTGTTTTTCCATAATTGTCATCACTTCTAGTAGTACTTTTATTGCTTTTGATTGTTTCTTGCTTTAGTGTCATATAATTTTTCTGAATTTGATATTGATCCTTTGTGCCTTTTCTGTTTTAGAATTGAGTTCATACTTGTATTCTAGACCTATACAAGTTCCATTATGTCTTTGCTAGTTCATAATTCTGTTTTTCATTCCTATTAGGATTCCTCTGTTTCTGAAAACGTGCTTACTGTTTTTCCTTATTGCAATTGATTTACTCACTGGAAAATTCTGAAATTCTGGATTTGTGTTAGAAAAGAGTAGAAAAAAGAAGTACTCAAAAATTCAAAGTACACAAAAAATGATAAATAAAATAAAAAAAAGTGTACAATTCTGCCGAAAAGAATACGGTAATCTGGCAGCGATTTTGAAAAATTTATCTCAATTAATTGGATTACTGTTTTTAAGTGATTCCAGTGCCACTATTGAGTTAACATCTTGAAGTTTCTGTGGTTTAAATTTCATAATCCAGTTCGCTCTATATCATTCCAGTTAAATCAGTGAACATCAAGCACAGTTTGCATAAAAAAATATCTTCCAGTAGCTAATTTTAGTTTTCTTCATCTACTCTAGTGTTTTTCTTTAAGTATTCTTTTGTGTGCCTACTTTCTCATTGAGTTCTTTAATTTTCTTGCTTGTCTTTTGTTCATTAATCTTTGAGTTTGTCAAACATCTAGTATTCCTTTTGTTCTAGCCTTTCTTTGCTTATACTTTTTCTTGTTTGTCTTTATTGCTTCATTGGTTTTGTGGTGGTTGACTTTGAGATTGGTGTGCTTGCTTTGACATCTTTCATTTGAGGATTCCAAGGCCTCAAGATCAGATTGGTGCAAGGACATTATTTCTTTGAGAGTGACCTAAATTTTTCTGCCTAAATTCACTTCGGCAGTTTGCTTTGAAACACTCACTGTTTTTGCTAATTTTTTTTTGTTTCTTGACTTGTTTGTTGTTTTGTGTGTTTGCTGTTTTTAATTTCAAATGGCTGGATTTTCAAGTGATGCATCCTACAAGCAGAATTCTCCTTCCAAAGCTTCAATCCTTGGTGAATTACATGAAGCACAAAGAACTATTAGACGCTTGGAAGAGAAAATGCAAAAGATGGAGGTCCAACAAGCTAGGCCATCTCCTTCTCTCCATGATGGGCATCATTCTCATAGACCATCTTCAAGAGCCTCTTCAAATGATTTTGGCCGTGAAGAAGAGCATAGGAGAAGGAGGAATCCACCACAATTTCATGGACAAAGACCTCATCATCAAGGAGAAAGACATCACTATGGCAATGGCTTCTATCAAGATGCAAAGTCTAGGCTTCCTTCGGTCAAGCTTCCTTGTTTTAATGGCTCTAGTGATCCTAATGTATATTTAGATTGGGAGGCTAAGTGTGAACAAATATTTGAGATCCATGAGATCCAAGATGAGCATAAGCTTAAGCTAGCCACCCTAGAGTTTAGTGATTATGCCATGAAATGGTGGCATGGAATTGTAAAGGACATTATCTATCACAAGGGTCCTCCCGTGGACTCTTGGAACTCTTTAAAGGATCATATGCGCGCTAGGTTTGTGCCCCCACATTTTAGGAAAGACCTCATGTTGAGACTCCAACGGTTTCAACAAGGCACGCTAAATGTGGATGAATATTATAAGGAGCTAGAGACGCTTGTGCTTAAAATTGAATTAGAAGAAAGTGAGGAAGCTATGATTGCTAGGTTTGTGAGTGGACTTAGGAAGGATACTCAAGACATTGTTGAGTTACAAG
Organism: Phaseolus vulgaris; assembly: GCF_051622355.1. Classification (NCBI taxonomy): domain Eukaryota; kingdom Viridiplantae; phylum Streptophyta; class Magnoliopsida; order Fabales; family Fabaceae; genus Phaseolus; species Phaseolus vulgaris. Next base: position 23,206,497 of record NC_143505.1, on the reverse strand, counting down.
AGTATTCATCATTGGGTTCTTTAGTTCATCTTGCAATGAAGGTGGAAGCCCAACTTGCTAAGAAAAATTCTTTCAAAAATGCTCCCAATGATGGTTACTACAACTAGTCTTGGAGAAACAAAAAGTCTTTTTCTAAATTTCCTTCCAAAGAGTCTTCTATCATACAAAGCCCTACAAATTACAATGGCTTAGTGAGGTAGGAGAAATAATTGTCAATAAACAAGTCCTCATCCATTTCTCCATTGGAAAATACAAAGATGAGGTATTATGTGATGTTGTGCCCATGGAAGCCACTCATGTTCTTTTGGGAAGGCCTTGGCAATTTGATAGAAAAGTTTTACATGATGGCTTTACCAACAAACTATCTTTTGAATTCCATGGTCACAAGGTTTGATGTGATTCCAATAGCATAGAAGAGAATGATTCTTGACATTCTTGGGAATCAACTTGAGTTGGACAATTGTTAGGCACTTTTTCTTAGAATTGGATCAATGTTCTAAGACAAGAACTCACCAAAACTAGCACCAAATCCAAACTCACATGGAAGTTCCTCGTATTGTCAAATTGAACCAACAAAAAGAGGTAAAACTTAAAATCACCGAATAGAATTGGAAAGGAAGCAAACTGAACCGAACAAAATGTAATTGAAAGGCAAAGAACTGAAAATACTTGCTGGAAAATAAGAACAACCGAACCAACAACTCAAGAACACAAGACAACATGAACAATTGAAAAAGAAGGAAGGAAGGAGAAGAGAATGCTCATGAAGATGGATGCATGGTTGGATGATCACGCCACTAGAAGGATGGTTGCTCCTAGATGAGTGTGTTGCCACCACTTGAGGACACCATGGATCCTTCAAGATAAGACTAGAGAAGAAGGCTCAAAAGCTCTCCAATGCTCACTCAAAATTTGAGTATAGTTTCTTTACTCTAAATTCAAATCTGAAAAATACAAAGGGAGCACCTCTATTTATAGCCTAAGGTGCTGAAAAATAGGTGGGAAATTTCAAATAAACTCATTTGAAATTCCCACCAAAAACAAGTCACATGGGAGGTGTGACCTTTTTCTACTATGACACCTCCTAAAAAACTACACCTACACCACTCTCCTAAGTCACATGGACAATGTGACTTTATTTTACATTTTCACACTCCTTTATTTAATAACCACACCTCCTAAAACTATACAAGAGTATTTCAAACTTGGCCTTGCCCCTCATGGGATGGACTTGGGCTCTTTGGGCTTTGGCCTTCTTGGGTTTGGGCTTGGGCTTTGGGCTTGGGCCTCATCTTTATTTTATGTCTTCTTTTAATTTTGAGAAGACTAAAAGGAAGAACTTCAAATGTGAAGGTGGATGTCCTCTTCCTCCATTAATAAAAGCCTCCTTTATTTGATTCTCATCAAGGTTACTTTAAAATCTCTCTCTCCAAGAGAAGTCCATGAGGACCAAGTTATCATGAAGAAAAAGAGGGAGAGTGAAAAAGATAAAAAAGATAAAAAAAAGATAAGAGTTCTAAGCCTACACTCCTTGTGTCTAGGCGTGACATTGAAAGGGAAATAGTGGCTCATCATCCTCTTTTCTTAGCCATCCCTAGAACTCTTAGAGTAGAATCACTTGTTGATAGTCCTCATTGCTTGGAAAATTTGGTAGAAGAGTTCCAAGATGTGTTTCAAGATCCTCCAAATGGACTTCCACCTTTGAGAGGGATTGAGCACCAAATTGATTTGATACCAGGCTCTTCTTTACCAAACCGTCCAGCATATAGGACCAATCCAAGTGAAACCAAGGAAATTCGCCAACAAGTTGAGGCTTTGATTGAGAAAGGGTGGGTGCAAGATAGCATGAGTCCTTGTGCTATGCCTATCATTTTAGTGCCCAAAAAGGATGGCACATGGCGAATGTGTTCGGATTGTAGGGCCATCAATAACATAACAATTAAGTATAGGCATCCCATACCTAGACTAGATGATTTGTTGGATGAATTACATGGTTCAAAAATCTTTTCAAAGATTGATCTTAAAAGCGGCTACAATCAAATCCGTATCAAACCGCGTGATGAATGGAAGACGGCTTTTAAGACCAACTTTGGTTTATATGAGTGGTTAGTTATGCCTTTTGGTCTAACTAATGCACCAAGTACCTTCATGCGCCTCATGCATCATGTTCGTAGACCTTTCATTGGTAAGTTTGTTGTTGTTTACTTTGATGACATTCTCATTTATAGCTTATCTTTGAATGACCATAGGTTGCATGTTAGGCAAGTTTTAGAAACCCTTAGGAAGGAACATTTGTATGCTAATCTTGCTAAATGTATGTTTGCTCTTGATCATATAGAATTCCTAGGGTTTGTTGTGAGTTGCAAAGGGGTCCTTGTGGACAAAACAAAGGTGATGGCCATTCAAAATTGGCCTGCACCGAAATCTTTGAATGAGGTCCGAAGTTTTCATGGACTTGCTTCTTTCTATAGAAGATTTGTCCCAAACTTTGGTACCATTGCCGCACCACTCAATGACATAGTGAAAAAGGATGTGGTCTTTCAATGGGGAGAAGCACAACAAAATGCTTTTGACACTTTGAAAGAAAAATTGACTAATGCTCCCATCTTAGCCCTTCCTAATTTCACTAAGACATTTGAGATTGAGTGTGATGCTTCAAGCATAGGTATTGGGGCTGTTCTCCTTCAAGAGGGCCACCCCATAGCCTATTTTAGTGAGAAATTGAAGGGAAGTCATCTTAATTATTCCACCTATGATAAGGAATTATATGCACTTGTTAGGGCTTTGTTTACTTGGCAACACTATCTTTTTCCCAAAGAGTTTGTGATACATAGTGATCATGAATCTCTTAAATATTTGAAAAGCCAAAACAAACTTAACAAGAGGCATGCTAAGTGGGTGGAATTCATTGAGCAATTTCCTTATGTGATCAAACACAAGCAAGGCAAAGTAAATATTGTGGTGGATGCTCTTTCTAGAAGATACACTTTGCTAAATCTTTTAAGCTCTCAATATCTTGGTTTTGATCACATTAAGGAACTTTATCATGATGACCTTGATTTTTCCCTCATCTATCAAGAGTGTCTTAAGGGAGGACACAAAGACTTTTTTATACAAGATGGCTTTCTTTTTAAAGGAAAACGTCTTTGTGTTCCCCAATGCTCTATTAGATTATCTCTTGTTAGAGAAGCTCATGAGGGGGGTTTAATGGGACATTTTGCGGTAGCTAAAACTTTGGATGTGTTGCATGAACATTTCTTTTGGCCTCATATGCATAAACATGTTCATAGTTTTTGTGATAAATGCATAGCTTGCCACAAAGCTAAGTCTAAGATGCATCCCCATGGTCTATATACTCCTCTTCCTATCCCTTCAATGCCTTGGGTAGATATATCTATGGATTTCATCTTAGGCTTACCCAAGACATCAAAGGGAAAGGACTCCATTTTTGTGGTAGTGGATCGTTTTTCAAAGATGGCTCACTTTATTCCTTGCCACAAAGTGGATGATGCATGCCACATTGCAAACCTCTTCTTCCAAGAAGTGGTACGCTTGCATGGGATTCCTAGATCTATAGTGTCCGATAGAGATCCCAAGTTCTTGAGTCACTTTTGGAAGACCTTGTGGGGCAAGCTTGGGACTAAGCTTTTATTTTCTACCACTTGCCACCCACAAACTGATGGTCAAACCAAGGTGATGAATAGAACTTTGGGACAACTATTGAGATGTTTTATTTCGGGGAATCCTAGAGTGTGGGAGAATTTACTACCCCATGTTGAGTTTGCATATAATCGTGAAGTAAATTCTACCACCTCACATTCTCCTTTTGAGGTTGTCTATGGGTTTAACCCCCTAACACCTCTTGATCTTCTTCCTATTCCCCTTCTTGGAGATGTCTTGTGCAAAGATGGGGATGAAAAAGCTTCTTTTGTGAAAACTTTGCATAAAGACATCAAGAAGAGAATTGAGAAGAAGGTTGGCAAGTATGCTGAACTTGCCAATAAAAGGAGAAAAGCATTGTTGTTTGATGAGGGCGATTGGGTTTGGCTTCTCTTGAGGAAGGATCGTTTTCCTACTCAAAGGAAGTCCAAACTAATGCCTCGAGGGGATGGACCTTTCCAAATCCTCAAGAGGATTAATGACAATGCTTATGAGTTAGATATGCCTGATACATTCTTAGGTAGTCATACTTTTAATGTCAGCAATCTAACTCCTTTTTCTGTAGGTCTCCAGAATTTGTGGTCGAATTCTCTCCAACTCGGGGAGTATGATGGAGATCAAGCTCAAGTGGACATGGAGGCCAATCAACAAGATCAAGAAGAGGTAGAGGCACAAATGGAGGACGCCCATGAAGTCAAAACCCACCTCAAAGGCTTACAAGAAGCATGTTCAAAGCTTTAGGAGCTAGGGGACAATTATTTTCTCTTTTTGTAATTTCTTTGGTTGAAGGTGCTTAGAGGGAAACATTAGAAACCTCTATTGTTATAGCATCTTTTAGGCTTTAGTTAGGAGCTTTAGGAGGGGGGGTGCGTTACTAGATTGGAATTTAAAGTAAAGAAACTATACTCAAATTTTGAGTGAGCATTGGAGAGCTTTTGAGCCTTCTTCTCTAGTCTTATCTTAAAGGATCCATGGTGTCCTCAAGTGGCGGCAGCACACTCATCTAGGAGCAACCATCCTTCTAGTGGCGTGATCATCCAACCTTACATCCATCTTCATGAGCTTTCTCCTCTCCTTCCTTTCTTCTCTTTTGTTGTTCATGTTTTGAGTTTGTGTTCTTGAGATTTTGGTTCGGCTTTAAGTTTTCCAGCAGTTGTTCTTTTTCTTCTTTGTGTTTGGTTCGGTACATTTCATTTTCCAGCTTTCCTTTTCAGTTTTCTTGTCTTTTATTTCATTTTGTTCAGTTCAAAGTTGTTCTTATTCAATTCTATTCGGTGCCTTTGGTTTTTACCTCTTTTTGTTGGTTCAATTTGACAATATGAGGAACTTCCATATGAGTTTGGATTTGGTGCTAGTTTTGGTGAGTTCTTGACTTAGAACATTGATCCAATTCTAAGAGAAAGTGCCTAACAATTGTCCAACTCAAGTTGATTCCTAAGAAAGTCAAGAATCATTCTCTTCTTTGCTATTGGAATCACATCAGGTTTACCCGAAGACGTTCATAGAGATTCGACACCGAGCGTTAGCACACATTACCACAGATGATCGAGTAACGCAAAATCAAGGCCTTGTCGCCCCTGTCCGACCGCGAGCAGCCATCCGACCTCAGCCTATGAGAGTCCACGAAGCAACAACGGAGAAGAAGGGAGCGGAAAAGCCCTACGAGCAGGCCCAGAGGGGGGCACGCCCGCGAAGGGATCCTCTCCCAAAGCATAACTTCCGAGTGGAGCTCAAAGAGTTGATCGTCATCCCTAACATAGCAGCAAAATTCAAGGTACCAGCAAAGACTGATAGGAAGATGGGGCCCAACAAGAACGGTTGGTGCGAATTCCACCAAGCGAATGACCACTACATACGAAATTGCCTAGCCTTGGCACATCAATTAGACGAGTTAGTAAATAGCGGTTTTCTGAAGGATTACGTGCAAGAAGCAACGGATGACCAGACGTTGGTGGTTGCGGGAGCATATCAGGGGCACGAAATGCCTATTCACGGAGAGGTAAACACTATCTTAGGCGGATTTTCAGGAGGGGAATGCACCGCCTCCCAACGAAAAAAATATGCACAAGGGGTGACCTCTGGCGGATCTGCTCCCCGATGTCGACCTCGTCTTCTTGAAGGCTGACCTCCTAGATGTCGTACCTCACGATAATGACCCGGTGGTAATTTCTCTAGTCGTTGCCTGGAGAAGGGTGTGTCGTGTCCTTGTAGATCAGGGAAGTTCGGCCGACGTTATGTTTCTGACAACCTTCAACCGCTTACGGTTGTCCACGGACAAATTAAAGTCGTACACCCAACGTTTGTATGGCTTTGCAGGAAACGAGGTGGTGGTTCGTGGGTACATCGAACAAAGTTCCACGTTCACCGACAGCATGTCTTCACGCACCACTAATATCAGGTATCTTGTCGTCGATACACCCTCGGCTTAATAACATACTACTGGGAAGACAAACCTTGAACAGATTGGGGGCAGTTCCCTCCATGAAGCACATGAAAGTGAAATTGCCCTCCCTCGAGGGAGCAGTAATCACTATCGCATCCGACCAAGGAGAGGCTAGGGAGTGTTACGAAAACAGCCTCAAGACGAAAGGAGGAGTATTCTCTGTCACGACCAGACTGCCGAAGGAAGACGGGGTGACCCGTGAAGAGATCATCCGGGAAAATCGGCCCGAGCCGGCTGAAGGTGTGGTGGAAAAAGAAATCGGAGGAAAGATGTTTAAACTTGGGCAGTCCTTGAGCAGGGAGTCACAGGATCAAATCTTCGAGGTCCTAACACGGCACCTCAACGCCTTCGCGTGGACCGCCGCCGACATGCCCGGCATTGACCTCGATTTCCTATGTCATCGCCTCACTATGGACCCCAGCGTCCAGCCTGTCCGCCAGAGAAGACGAAAGTTCAACTAAGAGAAGCGTTAGGTCATCCGGGAGGAGACGGAGAAACTATTGAGGGCTGGCCACATCAGGGAAATCCAATACCCTAAATGGCTGGCCAACGTGGTGCTAGTAAAGAAAGCAAATGGGAAATGGAGAATGTGAGTCGATTTCACAGATCTCAATAAAGCCTGCCCAAAGGATTCTTATCCACTGCCCAACATTGACGCCTTGGTAGATAGCGCCTCCGAGTGCAGATTGCTCAGCTTCCTGGATGCCTTCTCTGGCTACAACTAGATCATGATGCATCCCAGGGATGAGTGTAAGACCGCGTTCATGACCGAATCGTCTTGTTATTGCTATAATGCCATGCCCTTTGGGCTAAAGAACGCAAGGGCCACCTACCAACAGCTAATGGACAGGGTGCTAGCACCAATATTGGGACGAAAGGTCCAAGCGTATGTAGATGACATGGTGGTCACGACCCAATAGAAGGAACAACACGCGACTGACTTGGAATAATTATTCACTACAATAGCAAAGTACAGGCTAAAATTGAACCCGGAGAAGTGCGTGTTCGGAGTAGAGGCAGGGAAATTCCTAGGTTTCCTGCTCACTGAACGAGGAATCAAGGTGAACCCCCGAGAAGTGTGCCGCCATAATAAATATGAGAAGTTTGATCTCGGTGAAAGAAGTGCAGCAGTTGACAGGGCGCATGGTCGCTCTATCCAGGTTCGTATCGGCGGGAGGGGACAAAGGTCACCCTTATTTCCAGTGCCTGAGAAGGAACAACAAGTTCGTCTGGACCCGTGAATGTGAGGAGGCATTCATTAAATTGAAGAAGTACCTAGCCAGTCCTTCGGTATTGTGCAAACCCGAGCCAAGTACCCCGCTCCATTTATATTTCGCAGTTACAGAAAGGGCCATCAGTTCAGTCCTATTACAGGAGCAGGACCAGGTACAAAGACCAATCTACTTCGTCAGTAAGGTGTTACAGGGGCCCGAGGTAAGATACCAGGCTTTGGAAAAGGCGACCCTCGCAGTAGTATTTTCGGCAAGAAGGCTCCGCCACTTTTTCCAGAGTTTCACCGTGATGGTAATGACGGACCTCCCAATCCGTAAAGTTTTGCAGAAACCTGATGTGGCGGGAAGGATGGCACGATGGGCAGTGGAACTGTCTGAATTCAACATACATTGTGAACCTAGGGGCCCCATCAAGGGCCAGATCTATGCCGACTTCGTAGTAGAACTCTCCTCAGTAGTGACACATAAAGAAGGGGTGGATTTCAAGTGGGTACTCTCAGTAGACGGTTCCTCAAACCAACAAGGTAGTGGAGCAGGTGTCATTTTGGAGGGTCTGGATGGGTTGCTAATCGAGCAGGCCCTCCGTTTCGCTTTCAAGGCCAGTAAAAACCAAGCAGAGTATGAGGCCCTGATCGTAGGAATGCTGCTAGCAAAAGAAATCGGAGCAAGGAGATTGTTGGCAAAAAGTTATTCTTTGTTAGTTACGGGCCAGGTCACGGGGGAGTACCAAGTCAAAGACCCTCAGATGGCCGCATATTTAGAATATGTTCAGATACTGAAGGAGTCGTTCGACGTGTTCGAGTTAGTCCATGTACCCAAAGAACAAAATGCCCGAGCTGACTTGCTTGCGAAACTCGCCAGTTCGGGCAAGGGAGGCAGGCAGAGGACAGTGATTCAGGAAACCCTGAAGATACCTCGAACTACCACGGGCAATATGGCAGAAATCCAGCACGTTAGCACATCGGAAGGGACGAGGAGGAGTCATCGGTCGTTAACACATGAGACGATGAAAACCCCCAAAATAAGCAAGTACCTGGGTACTGGGGAGATGGTGTCGCAAATTCACCAGGTCGAATCAAGGGAAACTTGGATGACAGCCTACCAGCATTACTTGACCGATGGAGCACTTCCGTTAGATCCCACAGAAGCCTAGAAAATCAAGAAACACTCCAGCAAGTACACCATAATTGATGGAAAGTTATTCAGGCATGGATTCACCCATCCCATACTGGTATGTGCGGACGGTGAGCAATGCACGCGCATCATGGCAGAACTACACAAAGGAATATGCAGTAGCCATATCGGCGGTCGATCCTTATCGTCAAAAGCCATCCGTGCAGGTTATTATTGGCCAACCATGAGGGAGGACTGCACGAGATATGCCCAACGATGCAAGCAGTTTCAGCAACACGCTGATTGGCACAAAGCGCCCCCAAAAGAGTTGAGATCAATATACAGGCCATGGCCATTCCACACATGGGGAATCGATATTTTGGGGTCGTTCCCTTTGGCGATACGGCAGATGAAGTACCTTGTGGTCGCCATAGATTATTTCACGAAGTGGATCGAAGCCGAACCAGTAGCACAGATCACGGCCCACAAGGTCCAGCACTTCGTATGGAGAAACATAGTATGCCGCTTCGGAATCCCGAAGAGGCTAGTATCCGATAATGGTACCCAGTTTGCAAGCCAGCAATTGGGCAAGCTATGTACGGAATTGGGGATAAAGCAAGTATTTGTGCCAGTAGAACACCCCCAAACGAACGGACAGGTCGAGTCGGCCAACCGAGTTCTGCTCAAAGGCCTGAAAAGAAGGTTGGACAAAGCAAAATGGGCCTTGGCAGAAGAAGTTCCTAGAATCGTGTGGTCCTACCACACCACCCCTCAGTCCACAACCAAGGAAACGCCATTTAGCTTGGTATATGGTTCGAACGCTATGATCCCGGTAGAAATCCAGGAGAACTCACCATGTTTTCAAAACTTCGTGGTTGAAGAGTCAAACGAGGAAAGAAAGGTGAACTTGGACCTACTGGATGAAGTGAGGGAAGAAGCAAGGATTAAAGTAGAAGCCTTAAAATGGAGGGTGGAGTACAAGTACAGCTCCAAGCTAAGACCTCGGCATTTCTAGGTCGCCGACCTGGTGATGAGGAAGGCCCACCCGTACCAGTTAGAAAACAAGTTGTCTCCCAAATGGACCGGTCCTTTCAGAATAACGGAGGCCCTTGGGAATGGAGCATATAGACTCAAGACATTAGAAGGTGGCGCGATTCCTCGTACTTGGAACGTGACCAACCTGAAGTTTTATTTTAGTTAAATCTGGCACTTGTACATGTTTATGGGGACACTCTTTTTCCCTTAAAAGGGTTTTTTAACGAGGTCACCCGAATAAAAGTTATTCAGTTAAAAGTACATTGCAAATAAACGAACCTCTCCCTTGTAGTGATTAGTCAAGAGCGGAAGTAGTATGGTTCCCCGAGTGGACCTCCCTCTTGCGTAAGTTCACCAAGCCCGAGAATAGTACGGTTCATAGGAATATGGTTCGATAGTACGGTTCCCAATAAGCCCCTCTGGTACGAATTCACCTAGGCGAAAAAGAATATGGTTCGATAAAAGCTAAAGGAACTCCCTTCCTTGAGATATTACGCAAAAACAGAGGTAATTTGACCTACCTAGATAAACCCCTCTCATATAAATACACCAAGGAAAGTGTAGTACGAGTATCAAATTCTTAGCTATACCCAGACTCTATACAACAAGGGTGAAATTGAGAAAGTAATTACCCACTTGGGGTAGCCAACATTGAGAAGAGGATGGCGTACACCCCCTCTCACGTATTAAACTCCAAGGACAAACACGCAAGGCGAATAGAGGTAACAGCTAGAAGAAATAAATAGTTATAAAGTGTGCATACAAAGAGGTTTGGTTGACAACGAAATAAGATTACAAAGAGTCATTCTCGCGGCACGATCTGGCCGTCCACAACGCATTTGGACTCGTCGAAAAGGGAGGGGTCTACCTCAGGATATGTGCAAGCGAACTGAGCGATGGCGTCTTGAAACCCCTCACCATAGGCCGCAGCGGCATCATTAGTGAGTTCCTCCTCCGTCCTTCTGAGGGATTCGATTTCCCGGGCCAAGGACTCGGTTTTCTTGACCAATTCGCCTTCAACCTGCCCCAGGAGGATCTCACGTTGCGTGCTCTTATTCTCCAGATTAGCCACCTTTTCCTTCACTCCAGCCATGATGTCGTCTAGCTCAACCGTGCGAGTACGTAGAGGCAGGATCTTTGCTTCTAGTTCGACCGCCTCCAGGTTCTTGTCTTGAAGGTCCTTTCTGGCGTCTTTCTCAGACCGACAAAGGCTTGCTAGCTCCATGAACAGAGCGGTTTCACGATTGGGAAAGACTTTGGCCCTGGCGGCAAAATCCTCCTCGAGCTTCACCATCTTGACCTCGAGGTCCTTGGATTCTTGGGTCTTGCTAATTGCCAGGTTGGAGGCAAAAAAGAGATCCCCCAGAACCTCAGCCACACACTCCCAAAGAAGATTGTCGTCTAAACCCTCAACCTCGCAGCTTTGGAAATGACTAAACACCTTTTTAAGCAGCAAAGGGAGGGGCGTGGAGGAGTCCGTCTCTTGGCCTTCGGGGGCACTCTCTCCCCCACCCTCGAGAGCAACAGCTGGAAGAAGGGAGGAGGCGCTGGGAGGATCGTCTATGAAGGTCGGGGTGCCAGCCGAGACAGAAGCAAAAGGCGTCGCAGTCGCACCCACCCTCGGTCGCTTGAAGACCAGACCGGTAAAAGTATCTTCGTCATCTGACTCTACCGCCAATACCCCGCTAAGTTCAACGGCGGTAGGGGCTGGATTAGTAGGCTGAGAAGAAAGGGCAGCCGATGTCGAAGGGGCCAAGGGTATCGAAAGGCTCGCCCCAGTATCAAAAGATCTGCCAATTTCTTCTTCTTATCTTTGTTGAGACGCATATCTGTGTAAAAGAAACAAATCAATATGGAACAAGCGGACAAGACCAGAATACAAGAAAAATCAGAACAAATTAAGAAGCAGAAGAACAAAAGAGTACCAATGTAGCTTTCGAGATCCTCGAGGTTATACTCACGCTTGAGCAGCTCCAAAGTGCTCAGAGGGGCAGAGAACTCAGACAAAAGCTTACATACACCTCGCTCCTGAGTAGAAAGATCCTCAGGACTCTGGACCCTCCGTAGGTTTGGCTTCTCTGTCTAGTACAAGGGGAACCCATCTAAAAGAGAGGGGTCCCTCCGGTTGCAGCGAACTTTAAAAAAGTTCTTTTTAAACCCCTTGTACGAATGCTGAAAGAGTGTCAAGAGTACTCTCCCAGCCACGCCATTGAGGCTAACCCACAACTTCTTCCCCGGGTCTTTGACCTCGAACAAAAAAAAGGAAGACGTCCACCGACGATGTAAGACCAAGACTACAGCAAAGAATGGCAAATGCTCTCACGAACACCCAACTGTTAGGAAGAAGTTGGGCGGGGGCAACATTTAACTCGGTCAGCAAGGTACGTTCGAAGGAGGTGAAGGGCAACCGAAACCCCACCCTTCGGAAGAGGGTTGAGTAAACGAAGAACAAATGACCCTCGGGGTCGGAGGCCTTATCGGAACACACCGGTTCCCCCTCGCGGCAAGCCACCATCCGCACGAACTTATCATGGTCTTTACCAAAGACGCGCGACGAATGGCACAATTGTTTCTTTCTATAAGCTACTACGCTTTTCAAGGTAGCGAAGGTGGATGTCTCCCCTAAGAGGTCCGCTAGAGCCCAGCGGTATAGAGACTCGTAGAAAGAGGTAGGGGGAACTGAGGTAGAAGGAGGAGCAGAGGACAATGACGAAGTTGAAGCAGAGTTAGAATCTGAAGGAGAAGCCAGTTCGGGAACTCGCTTCGTTCGTTTAGTCATCTTAATGAGAAATCTAAAAAGGAAAAGAAAGGAGAAACTTTAGAGGAGGAAGGCGGCGCGACTTGACAGCATCAGAAGAAACCCAGAAAATAGAGACCCGAAGCATGAACAGTAGAAATGAACGCACAGAGAAATGTAGAAATCATAAACAGTCCCAGGCAGGTGTAATCATGTTGCAAACAATAAAATCGTAAGTGGCAATGCAAGGCAATCGGGAAATAAAAACCATACCTTTTGAGTATTGAAGTTCGAAGGCTTGAATTTCGGAGGAAAGAGAAGAAAGCGTTTTTCTGCGCAGAAAGCTAAGTGGAGGCTCGATAAGTGAAAGTGATGAAACAGTGGTGGGAGCGCAAGGGTTAAAATGTTTGAACAATGAATGAGGAAGTTCGAGCGCCAATAGGTCTCAGCCATCAATCTCGACACGTGTATAACGATTACGCGGAGAATGATGGGATGTCACTTCGGTGTACTGTTCACACTCGCTACCCAATGCCACGTAGGTCGCGCAGCGCGATCACTTAGTCTCTTCACTGAAACAAGTTACAAGATCGAGACTAGGGGGGCTTGTGTCCCGACCAGTCCTCGGTCATCGACTGAGAGGCTGACCTTAGACGTCACGCACCGATGCTTGGTAATGGAAGGGAGCCACGTGAAATGGGCCCCAGACGCACCTACCAGAGGAATGGTTAGTCTTTGATATTGCCATTCTAAGCCCGATGTTGGAATTCGATATCGGACCTCTCCAGTATATCACAAGCCCAGAAAGAACAGATTTATTATTGATTGAAAAGATTTATTTCTTGACAGTTTAACAGTTATGCAGAAATTTAAGTGCAGAGATTAAGGGAGAATGAACACAAGGCAATTATACTGGTTCACTCAACTGAGCTACATCCAGTCTTCACCTAAACCAAGGTGAAATTCACTAAATCACAATTCAAACAAAACACAAATCCCACTGTTCTTGAACCCTACAAGAACTTAGGTACACTTGCTGAAAAACCCTATTTCAGCACACACACACTCTTCAAGAACCCCTATCAAGAAGAGTGTACAACCAAACTTTTACAAGAAAAGAAATGTGAAACGAATACACCTGATTGAGGATGTAGAAATCTGCCTTAAACCAGTAGAACAGATTGCTAGAACAGTAGCAGCACCTCTCACCAAGCTTTTGGAACCAAACAAGAACAAACACTTTGTGATTTTCGAAATCTTTTAAGAACAGATGTTAATTCCTTGTAAATCCTCAATTCTCTGATGCAAAACTTGTTTTTACAATTGTATGATCGATGTTTAAACTCAGAAACAATTTTTCATTTTATAGAAAACCAACTTATAACAAATTTTTGAAAAACAATTAAAGTTGTTATAAAATGAACAGATTGAAAATAAAATGAACAGATTTATTTTCAAAAGCAGTTAGAGAATTTGTTATGTGAGGAGACTTAGTCAGCCATTCTGGTGCAGGGACAAAACTGAAAAACCGTTTAAGCTAGACATGGCACCAGAGTCAAAAAAAGAATCTATTCATTTACAGATGAACAGATTTATTTTTCAAAACGAAAACAGAAAAAGCTTAACTATTTAAAACACAGTCGTTTTGAAAGGTAGAAGACTTAGTCAAAAAGTTTGATGCACAAAATCTAATTTTCACAAGACTTAGCCAAGGCATCAGTTTAAAAATGAATTTGTTTATTTAGAAAAGAACAGATTTATTTTTATGCAGTAAACGTTTTTTTTGTAAAACATGTGAAAAACAGTTTAAGAAATTTTGTGCTTGCTCTTATCACATGGTCAGTGGTTAAGAGGTGAGTTACTCAGCAAAAAGCCTACTCTTAAACAACCTCTAAACACTACCTAAGACACACTTAAAGCAAAAGGAAATATACATGAATTGTACATAAAAGTCTTCATCAAACACATGTCTTGAAGGGGCAGCAACCATCTTCAACACCCTTGACTAAGGTTCCTTGGAGAATGTCCTTGCGCCGCTATTCATAGAATCTTAGCATATATGGCACATGAACTTCCCTTAACTGGAGTGCAACGAATGACAGAGTGGTCACTTGGGTACCAACTTGTGCACCTATTCTCTAGCGTCATCTGCTTCGTGGGTGTCCTAAGTATTCATGTGCCATGCATGCATCTTCCTTGGAAACCCTAACCCTAATGGGCCTTAACGCCCCCTAGGATTATCCACACGTGTTGCGCCTTCATGCGTCCTACACACCACGTGCATGGACCCCTCGTGACTTACGCTTCCCACACATCTCTTGTCTTTAACTGTTATCTTAACAAAACTCTAGGGCCCACCTTATGTGGCCCTCTACAACGTCCTGACGACCGATGTCCGATCTTCTTCTCCTATTGGTGGGGTTCAATATCGATCTCCAACATTGGGGCTTAGGATACAAATATCAAGGAGTAAACAATTCCCTGGTAGGTGCGTCTGGGGCCCACCTCACGTGGCTCTCTTCCATTACCAAGCATCAGTGCGTGATGTCTGAGGTCAGCCTCTGAGCTGATGACCGAGGACTGGTCGGGACAGTTACTAAAGCTTGATCGTTCTGCTGCTCTTAAAGATAATTCTTTAAGAACTCGCTCTCTAGCTCATTTAGTTTTTGTGCCAGGGCCAAGCAATTGTGTATGTAGTGGTCATTTGCTTGGTGAAACTCATACCAAGCGTTCTTGTTAGGCCCCATCTTTCTGTTGGTCTTTGTGGGCACCTTCAGCCTTGCCGCTATGTTTGGGATAGCGATTAGCTCCTTGAGCTCCACTCGAAAATTATGCTTCGGGGCGAGTCCCTCCGTGTGCGTGTCCTCGCCTGGGACTGTTCGTAGAGTTTTCCCTCTCCCTTCTTCTTTGTGGCCGCCTCGTGTACCCACATGGGCTGAGGTCGAACTGCTGCTCAAGGTTGGATAGGACCAACAAGACCATGTTTCTCCGTTACTCGATCATCTGCAACGATGTGTGCCAACGCCTTACGTCTGATCTCGGTGAATGTCTTCGAGTAGAACCTTAGCAGCGATTCGCTAAAAGGTCCTGGCAACATTCTTTTGACGAAGGC
The DNA here is from genome assembly GCF_051622355.1 of Phaseolus vulgaris. Taxonomy (NCBI): domain Eukaryota; kingdom Viridiplantae; phylum Streptophyta; class Magnoliopsida; order Fabales; family Fabaceae; genus Phaseolus; species Phaseolus vulgaris. The sequence continues at coordinate 23,191,165 of NC_143505.1, read as the reverse complement.
ATGCACCATCGTGGCCTCATCTATGGGTTTCAACCTCACCACCTAGACCCCAAATTTGTTCAAGTAGTCCCTCATGGACTCCCCCTAGTACTATTTAATGTCGAAGACATCATAAGAAAGCCGGGTGGGGGCCTTGTTAACAAGGTATTGTTCCCTGAACAATGTCGCAAACTGGTCAAATGTGGTGATGTGTCCATCGGGAAGGCTAATGAACCATTCCAACTTCGCGCCTGCCAACGTGCTCATGAGCAACTTGCAGTACACGACGTCAGATCCTTCTGTAAGCATCATCTGAGTGTGGAACGTCATGAGATGTGCCTCTAGGTCCTCTACTTCTATGAAGGTGACCTTCGGGCCCAAAGACGTGGTTGGCAACGCTGTATCCATGATCGCCTGTGAGAACGGCATGGGACGTGCCCTGAGTGGTACAGGTGGGGCACGTTCGTCCACCGTGCGCTCCCCTACTTGTTGCAAATCCCTGCGCAATTCCTCATTGGCCCTGCGCAATTCTTCATTGTCCGCTCGTGATGTGGCAATTTCAACCTTAGATGCCTCCACCTCTGCTTGGAAGGCACGCATAGTCTCCAGTATTTATAGCGTGGTAACGTTGTCCCCTCCAGGAGGCACAGTGCCTGTGGCTACCGCAGATCCTTGCCTTGTACTCCTCATATCACTGGAAAAAACTCTCAACACGATTGTGAGTGGGACCTTGCTTTAACGGGCCCCACGGTGGGCGCCAAATGTTCCTGCCGGTTGACTCGCTTCGCCGATTGACTCTAACGGCAGCCTTCGACCCTTTTATATCTGCTTGAGAATCGTACTTTCTTGATCAAAGAATCTCTCACCTACAAAGACAAAAAAAGGGCGCCTTGACGGCAGTTTGCACTCCGACGCTCAAGTCAGTATAAGGGCAAAGAAACACCAAGTGTATAAAGTAGTTTCAGTCTTAGAAACGGTGTACCTTGCTAGGGTTCTTGGCACCCTTTATATAGGTTTAAACTAGGGTTTACCTTTGTGTTATTACCCTTATCTAGGGTTCCTTGGGGAACGTTCTTGCGTCGTTATTTACATAATCTTAGTGTATCTGGCATATCAACTTCCCTTAACTGGAGTGCAACGAATAACAGAGTGGTCGCTTGGGTACCAACTTGTGCACCTAATCTCTAGCGCCATCTGCTTTGTGGGTGCCCTAAGCATTCACTTGCCATGCATGCAGTTTTCCCTGGAAACCCTAACCCTCATGGGCCTTAGCACCTCCCAAGATTATTCTCCCGTGTCGCCCCTACATCCGCTATACACACCACGTGCATGGATCCTTCGTGACTTAGGCTTCCCACATATCTCATGTCTTAACTATTAACTTAGCATAACCCTAGGGCCCACCTTACATTGCCCCCTTCCATTACCAAGCACCGATGAGGTCAGTCACAGGGTCGGTCAGGACAATAACATTTCCTTGAAAACTTAAGGTGGCTAGGGGTACTTTTCTCTCCTCACTCACATGGTGGCAAGCAAAAAGTTGTTCTACCTTCATCTCCCAATCTAGATATGTTTCAACATTTTCTTCTCCATAGAAATGAGGTAAATCTACCCTAGTCTCCTTTGGGTTTTCCCTTCTAGTTCTCCTAGGTTGAGGTTGATAGTATTCATTCATTGTAAGACTCTCCTCAGCATATGAGTCACTCAACCTAAAACTACATGCATGTGAAGATATTTTTGTTTTTCTTATGTATTCATCATTTTCTTTAACAATTTTCAACTCCTATTCTAAAGTAGCAAGATAAGCATCCCTTTCTTTTTTATCTTCTATGATTTCGGCCTCATTTGCAATTGTCTATGTGATAGTGATTGAAAGTCTTTGGCTAATTGTTTTAAAGAGATTTTTGTACTGGACCAGGCCTCGAACATCAACATCAGACAATGTCGTCGAACATCGATGGTTTGGTCGCAATAATAGTCCACGTAGGCACAGCCTCATAAATAGTATGCGCGGAATCTAGATATAAGAAAGGCCTAAGTCACGGGAGGGTTCATGCATGTGGTGTATATAGTGCATTCGAGCTTAGCACAAGCAAATATTCCTTGAAGGAGCCTAAGCCCACAAGAACTAGGGTTTCCAGGGAAAGTTGCATGCATGGCACGTGAAAAATTAGGGCACCCACAGGACCTATGAGCTCACATCGTTGGTACATGAGTTGGTACCCAAGTGGCCATACTGTTAGTTTTTGCACTCCAGAAGAGGAAGGTTTTGCGTCGTTGTTCCAAACATTCACGTTACTACCAATAAGTCACCTTCACAAGGTATCTTACATTCATTTTCACTAAGGGTTTTGTAAGGGGTAGGGGAATTAGACTTAGAAGATTGATCACTATGGTCACTTACTACTATCCCCCCTTTTACCATCATGATTCTTTTGTTAGGGCAATTTGCAGCAATATGGCCAAAACCTAAACATTTAAAACATTTTTTTATTTGAGGTTTTGGTTGGCGATTTAGTCCTAGAAGGAGAAGGATTGTCTCTAGAAGTGATGGAGATCAAGCTCAAGTGGACATGGAGGCCAATCAACAAGATCAAGAAGAGGTAGAGGCGCAAATAGAGGACGCCCATGGAGGTCAAAGCCCACCTCAAAGGCTTACAAGAAGCATGTTCAAAGCTTTAGGAGCTAGGGGACAATTATTTTCTCTTTTTGTAATTTCTTTGGTTGAAGGTGCTTAGAGGGAAACATTAGAAACCTCTATTGTTATAGCATCTTTTAGTCTTTAGTTAGGAGTCTTAGGGGGGGTGTGTTAGTAGATAGGTGTAAGAGTAGAATAGGAGGTGCCAAAGTGAAGGAAGAGGTCACACCTTCCTCATGCATTGTTTTAGGCGCCGATTCTAGTAGCTTTTAGGAGGGAGTTTTTGAATTTGTGTATCTTGCATTTCAGCACCTTAGGCTATAAATAGAGGTGCTCCCTTTGTATTTTTCGGATTGGAATTGAGACTAAAGAAACTATACTCAATTTTTGAGTGAGCATTGGAGAGCTTTTGAGCCTTTTTCTCTAGTCTTATCTTGAAGGATCCATGGTGTCCTCGAGCGGCGGCAGCACACTCATCTAGGAGCAACCATCCTTCTAGTGGCGTGATCATCCAACCTTACATCCATCTTCATGAGCATTCTTTTCTCCTTCCTTCCTTCTCTTTCAATTGTTCAAGTTTAGCTTGTGTTCTTGAGTTTTGGTTCGGTTATTTTATGTTTCCAGCAGCTGTTCTTCTTCTTCTCTGTTTTTGGTTCGGTGCATTTCTGTTTCCAGCACTCCTTTTCAGTTCACTTGCCTTTTAATTCATTTTGTTCGGTTCATTTTAGTTCTTGTTCAATTCTATTCGGTGCTTTGATTTTTACCTCTTTTGTTGGTTCAATTTGACAATATGAGGAACTTCCATATGAGTTTGGATTTGGTGCTAGTTTTGGTGAGTTCTTGACTTAGAACATTGATCCAATTCTAAGAAAAAGTGCCTAACAATTGTCCAACTCAAGTTGATTCCTAAGAATGTCAAGAATCATTCTCTTCTTTGCTATTGGAATCACATCAAGAAGTTTGTAGGGTGGATTGTTTAGAGGAATTGGAAGGATTATCTTATGGAAGAGGGCCAAGCACCACTTGAAAGGAAGTTCATACACAAAGACATATATAGGGCCAACTACAAGGGCAATGAACAAGAGGCTTGATGAGGATTGGGACACTGCCACTGATGGCAGAGAAACCTACCTTTACATGTTCCAAGAAGTCCAAAATCAAGCGTAGCCTAGTCTTTAAATTCTTGTCAAAATAGTATAGAATTTCCTTTTGTAAAATTGTTTAAATTGTAATTAGGATAAAAGTTGGTTTCTAAAAACCAACCTAAGTTAGCTTACGGTTTCTAGAAGCTACTAAGCTAACATAGGTCGGTCATGTGAGGCATAGGCGCACCAACGGTCATCTTTGGATCACGTTTACCATGTGATCTCTTAGGTGCCACATTTACATGTCATTTGGCTAGCATTTCCTTTTCATTTCTGGTCCTCCAAGGCTATATAAGGAGGAGCCTACCTCATGTTTTCACAAGATTATTTTGAGTATAGAAATGCTACCAAATTTGTGCCATTCATACTCCCTTGCCTCAAATCTCTTTAGATTTAGGTCGTTAATCTTCAATTCTTTCACCTCAAGGAGAGTTGGCCGAACCTCTCTCATCTTCATACTCTTCATGCACCTCTAAGGCTTACACAACTCCTAGGAGAGCCTTATTCCACCTCAATCCGTGAATGCTTCCGCCAAAACCACCACAAAAACCGCAAGATCAAGAGCTCAAAGTCATCATTATCTTGCTTTGCAAATTTATTTTTATCCTTCCAAGATGAGTTGTAAAATCCATCATTTTGAGTATGTTTGAAAGATGTTTTCTTTGTGATTCAACCTTGATGGCTAGGTGAACCATGTTTTCCAATGATGTATACTCATAAAGTTCTACAACATTTTGAATTTTTCGTCTTAATCCACTCACAAATCTAGCAATCTTTGACTCTTCACTTTCATGCATATTAATTTTAGTTAAAGTTACTTCTAAATCTTTGAAGTATTGATGAGCAGATGCTAACATATCATAAAACTTTTGTGCTTTAGCATTAGGTTGTTCTTCTACATCTTCAATAACTTTGACATAACGAGTTCTTATATCACTTTCCTGCATGTATGCATTGTTCACCATTTCGGCTAAAAACCCAAAGTGATATCATCACGCCTGATGTTATCATAAATGGTGGATGCAATGTTTAAGTTAACCTCATTTATCCCCACTTCTCCGTGATAAACCCATGTCCTGTAGTTGGGTTGAAAGCCATGTTGAAGTAGATGACTTCTGACATGAGAAGGTTTGAGAATTTTCCCACAAAAACATTTTACACACAAACACCTTACCCCTCCATCTAGTATGTATGAAACTTGATCCATTTCCTTAGAAACAAAATCATGAACACCATCTATGAAGGGTTGTCTCAATCTTCTTGAAGAATCAAACATTTCATACATTCAATCTCGATACATTACTTTGCATGTTGATGATGAAATTATCAACACTCAATAGTATACGTATACCCTGCAAATGACCTAATACATGAATCATGAGGATATCAGTGTCCAATGCATTACATTTGTCACTGGTGAACTTTGTTGATGGAAGAAGGTCAAGCTCAGGCTCAATCACTAGGTCCATGGCAAAGAAGATTCAAGAATACTAGGACTCTGCTACTGATGGCAGAGACACCTTTCTATACAAGTTCAAAAATACCATAACCTAGTGTAGAATTTCTAAAGTAGAATTTATTTTCTTGCTAAAAGTAAAATAGGAAATTTACTTGTAATTTTTCTTAAATCAAATTAGGGTTGGATTTCAACATCTAAAAACAAACCTAGGTTAAATTAGGGTTTCTAGAAAACTCCTAATTAACCTAGGCCGGTCATTTAGATCTAAAAGAGTCACATGAAGCATACCTTGTCATGCTTGCCTTGTGAGCTCATTTTAGGCACCTAATTCAAGCTTAATTGGTTTGAAGTTTCCCATTCTTTTCGTTGTACAATGGTCGGACCTCATCACTATATTGAGGTGCTTGGCTCTCATTTTTCTAAGATCAATATATGAGTGAATTGTTGTCCAAGTTTGCAAGCTTTCTCACTCCCTTGTCTAGGATAAACACTTTGATCTTCTTCTTCACCTCTCCAAGTGATATGGCCCAACCAATCATTCTCCCTACCTCTCATGCACCTTCAAGGAAACCATAGCTCCATTGGAACCATCCTTGTCCACTTCATTCATTTGCTTCCACCATTCATCTCAAAATTCCAAGGAAATCAATCGATCATGAAGGCTACACCATCATTTGTTGTTCAAACTTAATATGTGGATATTTAAAACATACTAATTCATGTAATTAATTATTGAGTTAGTGTAAGAATTTTGTATTTGTAAATCCTAAACGAATAGGATACAATAATGTTCGAGCTAAATATAATACGATAATACATACATCATCATTCATACATCGTAATTTTAGTTAACGGGTATGTATAAACACCGTAACTCATACGTCGTAATTTCATTAAAAGCGTACGTATAATAAACATCGTAATTTTATTTAACACGTACGTATAAAAAATTAATAAAATTTATTCTCTTTCTTAATTCAATTTTTATCTATCACAATTTTTAAAATATTTTAGTTAATTGAAACTTGAAAGTTATTTAAAAGTCATATGTAATAAAGCAATATGTTTTGAAAAGCTTGTGCCCATTTTAAAATTATTACTAATTAATACTTTAACTTTTCAGACCCCCTCTATTTGATATTCTCACTTCCAGCAGTTTACTATTTACAGTATGTTTTGAAAAAACTTGGGTCTATTATGTTGTCCATGACTTTTACTCTAAACAACCTTATTTATTTTATACACTCACCACTTCACTATTTGTAACATATTTTGAAAAAACTTGAGCCCATTCTGCTGCCCATAACTTCTACTTTATGCATTCCCAATTTATTTTATACACCTACTACTTCACTATTTGCAATATATTTTTAAAAAACTTGGGCCCATTCTTCTTCCAATGACTTTTACTCTATGCAGCCCCTATTTTTTATACATCCACCACTTTACTATGTGCAACATATTTTGAAAAACTTGAGCCCATTCTGCTGCCCGTGACTTCTACTTTATGCATCCCCAATTTATTTTGTACACCCACCACTTCACTATTTGCAACATATTTTGAAAAACTTGGGCCCATTCTTCTGCCAATGACTTTTACTCTATGCAGGCCCTATATTTTTATACACCCACCACTTCACTATGTGCAACATATTTTGAAAAACTTGGCCCATTCTGCTGTCCATTACTTTTACTCTATGCAGCACCTATTTATTTTATACACCCACAACTTCACTATTTGCAACATATTTTTGAAAAACTTGGGTCCATTCTGCTGCGCATGACTTTTGCTCTATACAGCCCCTATTTATTTTTATACACCCACAACTTTTAATTTCTTTCAAAATTATATATATATATATATATATATATATATATATAATAAATATTTAAAAAAAATATATCAGACTTATTATTTATTACAAATTACAAATAATATTTCTAATCAGAGTATTCTTTCTTTAACGAAGATATCTAAGAACAATGTGCTCATGGGTTCACTAGCATGTTTTTGCTTAAATGTAAAATATTTTTATTTCTAACATTTTAATTAAGAAAATATATAACTTTCCTGTTATCCCAAATTATTTTAAACATTTGTACAGCAAATAAAATTAATAAATTTTTATAGCAATTTAAAAAGTACTATTTTGAAGAATATTTTATAGAAGTAAAAAAATATAGCTTCCTTACCTTTCTCTTGAAACCTCAACTTCTAAATCTATAATATAGTGAATTATTACGAGATACCCAATGATTTTTAAATACAAGTAAATGTTAATTATATAATCAAGCCCTATAAATATTATGAATATTTGAAATTTTACATTAATAATTATCAAAATCATTTTATTCGTGATTAGATTTGCAAAATATGAAATCGTTTATAAGTGTTGATTGATTAAATTCACACCCAATATAATTATTAATTACCTAAGATTATAACATATGCAGTTATATTTTTTTTTGGAATTTGGAGAAAAAATATGCTAAGTAATCCAAATTTCCTATAATGGCATATTTAAGAACTAAGCCTAGTAAAATCACTAGATGTCAAAGACCTGTTATGCAATCAAGATTGTTTTATGTGGTACAACATCTATGTTGCTTAATAGGAGGTCAATGATATACACTAAAAGAAGCTAAATCTATGAATATGTTTTTTAGTGCATTGAGGAAAAGTATTAATGTACTTATAAAGAATAGTACACATGTGTCATTTCATGACTCAAAACTTACTACATTATTATGTGGTTCATTTGGAAAATGTCAGGTTCATTTGGAGGTCAGATTCACTAAGTATAAGAATTCAAGTTTTCTTTTTGTTTATTTCTTTTATTACTATTACTATATTTACATTAAAAATTTCGAAATTGCATGTTATGTCCTAAGTAGTTGCTTGTAAAACACACTCATATCCTGAATTAGTCACATGTTCCTCAATAAGAGATTGGAAAGGAGGACCAATAATTAAAGAATAATTTTGTTATATATTCAATTTGCATTTATAAAACATGTGAAGTTTGGATACTTTGGGTATGGTAGTAATTTAACAATTAAGAATAAATTGTTCACTCACACTCACTTTTAATAATTGTATTATATATTTTGTGGATAAATCTTTAAAATGATTATGCTTCATTTCTGAGAAGTCACCTCTTTGAACTATAACGGACATCAAAGGGAAATCTCGAGTTCAAAATAAATTATTCCTTTATACATTACAAATATTATGAGATTCATATTTTTTTAAAGTTACCAATCAATGGTTTTATCCTGACTTTTTATTTTCTTAAGTTTGCTTTCAAATTTTATCACAATAATTGTTTCTTTATTTTTAAATACATTCATTAAATTTTACATTAATTATTTCATGTCAAATTTATATCCCTAAATTTATACATATTTTATATAACATTTGCAAAAGTAAAATAAGTATTTTTTTCTTTACTCAATTATTATTTTTCTATTTTTTTCAATTCTTTCTTAACCTTTTCAAATAATTTCTTTAAATAGTTTTAATATTAAACACTTTAATCAACTAAATAATTTAATTTAATTAACTTATATCAAAATTTAAATTTCACTCCAAAATAAATTATTTAAAACTAAAATATTTATTGCAATATTATAAATTTAAAATAAATAAATTTATGCATACAATAAAAAAATTTAAAAGGATTATACCTATGTGTCGGCTAGACTGACGCATCAAAGATTATTTGTTTTTTCTTGACATGTATCGTCGGTCTTGGTCGACACACACTTCAAATTATTTCTGTCCCATGAGTGAGTATAGCCAACCCAATATTATTATTATTATTATTATTATTATTATTATTATTATTATTATTATTATTATTATTATTATTATTATTACTATTATTTAACTCTCTCTTTGCGTCCTCCATGTGTCAGCTGACCCACACAACATCTTCTTTGTGTTGGCTTTTCGTGAGTTTGACCTGCGCAATTCGCATCCTGCTCTTGGCCGACACAAATATTACATAGCTAATACCCCATTTTCTTGTAGTGATTTATATTTCTCTGTTGTCCTCTTGGTTGTTGTAGTTCACTTTGATATTTTTGTACTTGGCCTAATTTTTTATATTTTGACTCACTACAAGAAAATCATGAAATAGAAACCAATTTTAGAGACAAAAAATAATTAGTTGTTATAGTGACTAAATTAGAGACCATTTTAGAGACTAAAAAAAAAAATTGGTTTCTAAATTAGTTTCTATTATTGTTAAATGGTTTCTAAATTTATATCTAATTAGCTACCAAGATTTTTGCTACCAAATTTAGAATTTAAATAATTGGTAGCCAATTAGATACCAAATTAAAAATTATTTAATAATAATATAAACTAATTTAGAAACCAACTTTTTTTAGTTTCTAAAATGGTCTCTAATTTAGTCACTATAACAACTAATTATTTTTCGTCTAATTATTTTTCGTGTCTAAAATTGGTTTTTATTTCATGATTTCTGGTAGTAACTTGTTTAGTAAACTTTCTTAATATGAAGACATCTTAAGAACAAATTATAAATTATTTTATAAATCAAATCACGAATAAGTTGTATAGATGAATTTGATCGAGGTGGAAGTGGTAAAAGATGTGAACATTATAATAATGATATAGATATGTAACGAGGTGAATTGCAACATGTGGAGCGTAACCTACTAAGAGTTAGGTGTAACCACAAAAATAAGTTATATGTATTTAGGATTTGGATGTAACTCTTGTAGGGATATTAAGAACAAAACATCTTAAATATTAAAAATGTGAATGATTAAAAAAATATAATTATTTGTGCTTATTTTTACCATCTTATTTTCTATTATTTATATATTTTCTATTTTTGTTTATTCTCGCATTATTCTTTCTTTTGAGTATTTTTTCAAGTTGTATTTGATGATCTTTAATAATTTTAATTTTATTTAATCTTTCAAAACCTTTCACTAGAAACAGTTTTGATTTTAGGTTAACTAACATATTAGGAAGTTATATATATATATATATATTATTTTCATTTTACGAATATGAGTTTATAAGATAAAATAAGTTTTTAGTCTATATTATGTTAATTTTGTAATTCGGATAACTTTATTTAATATTAATTAGTTTTAAGATTGAATCTAAAATTTTCATTATATTTTACTACTAGTTCCTACAAGGATCTGTATCTTAATTAAATTAGTAAAGAGTTAAAGAAACTGTCTAATCAAATTAACACACTAGATTTGTGATCATAGATTTGTTAAGAAAGCTAAAAAACAGATAAAAAGGTATAAACAAAAGAATGAAAATATGTGGTTATTATTTGGGTTGTCCTTGACTTTGTGTCTAACTTCAAAAGCCGTTTTAATTAGAATATAATAACAGTTATAGGGTGTGTTTGACTACAGTATAAGTTAACTAAAAACTTTACAAGTTGATTCAAATTAATAAACTATTATCTAACAGCTAATAAAATTTTAAGAACATGTTTTATTTAAAGAAATTGGGTCAAATATTATACTCTGAAAACTTGACATAGTTTTGAAAAAAAAAATCAAATACTTGACATTGATGTTTACAATTTACTAAAAATTGAAAATGATTAAACGGCCTTTCTTATATCTTCTGGTATAATTTAGCGAAACAAATGTATTTAAATGGAATCCAATCAATTTTAAGAAATTATATTTAACTCAGATACTTAAAAAATAATAATTAATTATTAAATTAATTAAAATAGATACTAGAGATTAAAAAATTATTAGTATCTAAATTAATTTTTATTATTAATAAAATTTATAAATTAATATTTAATTAGTTATCAAATATTTAATTATATTAATTAATTTAAATTTTAAAATTGATAATTAATTATATATCAATTTAAAAATTAATTTAATTTTTTATTAATAATAAAAACAATTTTAAATATAATAAAAATATTTTTGAAATAATATCTAATTTAATTAATATAATAACTAATTATTTTTTTATTTTTAAATTGATTTTTTTTATAGTAATAATGAAGTTATTTGTTCAAGTTTTGTAAATAAATACAGTCAGTAAAATAGTCAGTGAAGATGATACTAGAAGTTTCAGGTTAAATATCATGCAAAGTGTTTTTTTTTATGAGTAGTAAAATTATATATAAATAGTAATGGTTAAAATAAGAAATAAAGAGAATAGTTATGGAGGGTATTTATGGAGGTTGAGAAAGGCAAGGTAGTTGATCCAATTGCGAGAAGGTAAATTGTTAGTGCTTTCAATTATAGAAACTTTCAATTACTTTTGTTGAAACTTTCAATTCTATTGTTACTCTCAAGGTAAAGGTGGACCGAGTTGTTCCAATGCATGCATTGCATGCATCTGTGTCATCAGAAAATTAGGCATTTTTTTTGTCAATGTTCTTCTGTTTGCAACATAAACTTTAGCACTGTAAATTGATGTAAAAGATAGTGCATAGCCTGTAAATGTTTGTTGGAATTTACTTTGGCTTGGAAAATATGAATGGTCCCTTTACACATACCTATATACTCATTAATGAACCTTTGCTTACTTCTAAATTTATATATTAATAGAACCTTCATTTCTTGGAAACTGAAATCATGCAAAATGTCAATTTCATAACGAAGTTACTTACCAAAATTTGCCCCCACCTTTTACACTGCCACCTCTTTTTCAAATTAAAGATGCTAACACCATTTAATAATTGAGAACTTCAAAAAATAAAGTATTCTAAAACAAATAAATCACATTGTAGACAAATAAATATATATTATCGTAACATCTTTTGATTACGTAAAGTAGTCAACAATTGTGTTTTCAATTAAGACTTACTTATCTTTAAATTAATATCACCAGATATAATTATTTATATTAAAATATTAAAAATCTAATATCACTAATTAATCTTCTGAACAATCACTTTATAAATATAGCAAGTAAGCAATGCTTATATTTATTATTTAATTTAAAACTATTATTTTAACTAAACATAATAGATAAATAACGCTTACATTATATTTTAAATATTCATATGTAAATATTAATCATGATTTCTTATTAGCATTAGAAAAAAATCATTTTTCTAAATAAAAATCAATTTTAGAGACAAAAAATTAATTAGTTTCAACATTGATTAAATTATACACTATTTTAGAGATTAAAATATTATTAGTTTCTATTATTGATAAATTATTTTTAAATTGATTTTTAATTCGTTACCAAGATTTTAACTACTAATTTAGAAATTATTTATCAATAATAAAAACTAATTTTAAAACTAATATTTTTTTAATTTTTAAATTAATTTTTAATTTATTTATTATAACAACTAATTATCTATGTTCTATAAAATTGATTTCTATTTAATAATTTTTTTAGTGTAATGTTATTTTATAAATTGACATCATTATAACTTTAATAAACAATTAATATCTGGTCAAATAATGGTGTAAATAAAGAAAATATAAAAGTAACGGTTCACTTCTTTTTGAAAAATTCGATTTAATTTTTTCTCTTAGAATAAATATTAAAAGTATAAAATAACTGCATTACACATAAAAATCATCAAATAAAGATTAATTTAGAGAAAATAATAATAATTAACTACTAAATTACTAAATTAAATATTATTTTAGAAATTAAAAAATTATTGATATTTAAATTAATTTTTATTATTAATAAATAATTTTTATATTAATATCTATAGCTAATAATTTTATAAATGAAATAATCATTTATTAAAATTTTGATAACTAAATATATATCAATTTAAAAAATATATTAATAATTGAAATTAATTTAGATACTAATAAACTTTTAATCTTTAATATATATCTAATTTAAATAATATAACAAATTAATTATTTTTTTCTAAAATTATTTTTTATTTAATAATTTTCTATATTCTAATGTTGGATATTTAAAACATAAGTGAAAGATGAAACTAAGATAGAAATTAAATTGAAATAATGATTAGGATACATTATTTTATTAATATCATAAGCATAGTCAATGTATAACTTTCTAGCAACGATCTATAACATTTATACGTTGTTATTAAACTTGAACATAGACTACAAAACTGTCAAGGTTATTCAAATTTAGCAATTTTATTCAATTCTTGTTCTGTTACAAATTGTTTCTAATAACCACAAAAACAATTGACCTTTCAGAACTTTGTTTCTACATTAATTTTTTAGGAGAACATAACATGGCAATAATATTATTAGGGTAATAAACTGGAATGAAAGGTCGAATAAAATAAAAAATTGAACTAAGAACATGATAAATAGAATTAAAATTTATTGAATAAAAAATCAAATTATCTATAACAACCTTTACTAAAAAATCAATTTTGAATTAAAAAATCTTGCTTTGGAAATAAACAAAATATAGAAAAAAATTCATAAATTCGTTATTGTTTTGGGTGGAATGTAAGTTACTTTGACTCTTCTCAGTATTTCTTGGAAGAACCACTTGAAACAAAAATACAAAAAAAAATATAAAAAGTTGAAACAATAACGGTGTAAATAAAGATTAAAGAATGACATTTATGATTCATGAAACCAAAACTTGTATGAATTAATTGGACAGTTATTAATGACTAGGACTAGTTTTACATGTCAAATTACAATTAATTAGTGAGAGCGAAATTAAAAATTAGAAATAAAGAAATTAAAGGTGAAAAAAAAACTGTCGGACAACAGCACAAGCTCAATAACACATAGCAACATCACATAATAAAATAATTTATAATATATCTCATCGTGTATTAGTGACTTCACCTTCATCTTAAAGGCTATAATCTCCATTGACGTTCATTATCTCATATTTGTGTTTATTTGAATGAATAGTTCCTACCCTTTTAGTACTTACATATCACATTTTTTCACCTTAGTAGGTCCACTCTCATTATTATTAACTATTATGTCATGTTTCATCACAAATCTTTATCCATTCAATATGTATCGAATTTCATGTATTACACATAAATCACACTTTTTTTATTCCATATCAACGTTCTTAATTCTTATATCATAATGATAATATTTTCTATCCACCAAGGTTATTAAATCACATATGAAACACAATATTAATTAATAAAAAAATTAAATATTTATTTTGACTAAATAACCAGTAACAATCAAGCATAAATAACAAGAGTGGAGTGATGGTTAAGCAAGACTTATGTTTGGTCAAAGAATAACCAAATTTTTTACTTTTATTTTCTATTGAATTTTGAATCTAATTTAATTTAATTGACTGAATAAGATGGAATTTGTAATTCAATTTATATATAGAGAGGATATCGAATTTGAGAATTGAGAGAATCCAATATGTGACACGATAAATCTAACTAGTCTTAATATGTGAATATATATATATATATATATATTTTGACCAAAAGTTAAACAATCACTTTTCTTTCCATTTGAAGGTTACAATATTTTTTTTTTTATCTCTCAAAAGAAAAAAAGAGAGACCAAAATCAAAACATCAAAGAAAGTAGGGGTGACAATGCGAGCTGACCCATCCCACATAGAGCCGCCCCACACTTGGCCCACAAAAAGTGGGTCGGGTTGGCTCGCCCTGCATAGAATTTGCGGGCTGATTTTTCTAATCCGCTTCGCATAAGGGTTGGTCTGCATAAAAAATATTTTTTTAAAATAAAAAATTTGAATTTTTTTTTTAGATGCATTAGGTAAATGATCTTCATAATATTATTTTCATGAAACATGCGTAGTAAAATGTTATTAAAAAATTTGGAATGTGAAAAATGAGGCTACATGAAGAAAATATAGGGCGCATAAAAAAATTTATACATTTTAAAGTTATATGGGTTATGCGAGCCAACCCGCCCTGCCCCGCACTTGGCCCGCGCGGGCTGCAGGTTATGCAGGGTGGGCCTAAGCGGGCTAGTAGGTTGAAATAAGTAACCTGCCCCACGTTTTTTTCAACGGGTCACGAGCCAGCATGCATAACCCGTCCCACTTTGTCACCCTTAAAAGAAAGAAAAAATAATAATAATTAGAAAATAGAATGAGAAAAGTAGGTAACGACAAATTTAAATTGGATAGTAATGCATCAAATGTAAATGTGAAATAAAAAAGAGAAAATCTCTTTATGAGTCTTGGCTTGACATCAGTCTTTTTAATAAAAAAATTTAATGCAAAATGGTCACTAAACACAATGATTATGGAGCCAAGTAAGTATGACTGAAACTTATCTAAAGCAAACACAATAGCTAACAACTATTTTTCAATAGTATAATTTACCTAGGTTGCGCCAAGAGTTTTAAAGGCATAAACAATAACATGAGGAAATTTACTTACCCTTTTGTGAAAGAAAATTCCTAATGCATAGTCTGAGGCATCACACATGAGTTCAAATTGCATTTCCCATTTAGGTGGCTACATAATGGGTGTAATGATGAGTATACTTTTTAGTTCTTCAAATGAATTCTTGTGTGAATCATAGAATACAAAGGATACATCTTATTGAAAGTGGTTGGATAATGGCAGAACTATTTCACTAAAATCTTTTATAAAAACTTACATTCCTAAGAAATGACCACACCTTCCTCACATCAATTTTGGATTTATTAACTTGTATACCTCTTTTAGAAATAAGATGGTCAAAGACTATACATTCTTTAACCATGAAATGACATTTTCATAATTAAGCACAAGGTTAATCTCAATACATATTTCAAAACTTTTTATAAATTATGCAAACATTCAGCAAATGAAGAGCCATAGACGGTGAAATCATCCATAAGTACATTCATGAAACTCTCAATTAAATTTGAAAATATACTCATCATACAATTCTAAAATGTAGCAGGTGTGTTGCATAGGCCAAATGACATCCTTGCATAGGAAAAACTGTCATAAGGATAGGTAAAAGTGGTCTTATGTTTTTGTTAGTCCTCATGTGTTATGTGTATTTGCATACAACCAAAAGAATCATCAAGGAAAGCAAAAATGTGATTTACCTACTAATATCTAAATTACTTAATCAATGAATGGGGGAGGAAAATGATCTTTTTGAGTGGCCTCATTGTACTTCCTATGATTTATACAAACTCTCCACTTATTAGCTACCCTTGTTAGCACAAGTTCATTATCTTTTTTCTTCATAATAGTTAACCCCAGACTTCTTTGGAACAATTTGGACAGGTGAAACCCACGTACTATCAGATATTGGGTAGATGATCTCAACCATCAGTAGCTTGGTCACCTTTGTTTTCACCACATTTAGTAATGTATGATTGAGCCTTATTTGGGTTATCTGATCTGTTTAGACTCATTCTCCAGAAGAATTTTGTGCATACATATGGCTGAACTTATTCTAAGAATATTAGCTAGTGTCCATCCAATGACTTTCTTATGCACTTTTAGAACTTGTAGTAGCTCATCTTTTTGTTGTTTCAATAAACTACTGAAATAATTACTGGTAATCTTTCCTCATCATCCCAATAAA
Organism: Phaseolus vulgaris; assembly: GCF_051622355.1. Lineage (NCBI taxonomy): Eukaryota > Viridiplantae > Streptophyta > Magnoliopsida > Fabales > Fabaceae > Phaseolus > Phaseolus vulgaris. The sequence continues at coordinate 23,174,453 of NC_143505.1, read as the reverse complement.
TATATTTCAAGTGGTTTGACAAAGGTTTCAGCTCCAAGGATTGTTGTTGTTTTGATGTTAAATTAATAGATTGTGATTAATGGTTAAAAGATAATGGAACAATAAATGTTGTGGATGTAGACGGTATGAGGGTAGTAGACAGTATAGGGTGGATAAATGATGTATGAATATCAGACGCTATAGAAGGGTTAGACATTTGATGATGGAGAATTTAAAAATATTTTCTCGGCAAGTGGATCGAGTCAACTGTACAATTGAGGATTGTTGTATCCACATAAATTAAAGATGACTAGAGTAAAAATAACTTTCAAAATAAAGTGAGAAAATGATAAAAGTTTGAGGTATAGATGTTGTGAAATAACTATAATAATCCTAATAATTATTTAGCAAGATTAAAATAAAACACAAACATAAGAGAAGGTTAACAATTTCAACACAAGTGTTGGGATTAAAGTAGCTTTTAAATCTTTCTTATTATTGTTACTTATAAATTCTATATTTATTCATGTTCATTGTTCTTTATGGTCAAACCAGGTTAATTCCTTGATCAAGGCTATCTAGAACAACAAACTATCATTATTAAGATGGAACAGTTCAAGCCAAGTACTAAATTATGTTCCCAAACATTGACATACTTAATTGATTTGAAAGGGTTTAGATACATGAATGTGTCTCTCGACATCATTCATGTTCCACGGGCATTAATGGTCGTTCCTCACCATTAAGAATTAAGCATACAATCAAACCAATAAAACTTGAATCTTAAAGAAAATAAGCATTCATAAATAACAATAACTCAAAAGAAATTAAATTGCTCTTCAATCCCAACAAGATATGTTTAGAAACTCATGATAAATCTTATAGTAAAGCTCATAGAGGAGTTGTTAAGAACAACAAACATGGATCCCTATAAGTTGCATGCCAGCCTCAGGCTTTAGTATTCTACCTTAGTGTTTGTCTTTATTTCATCTTACCAATGAAGTGTCTATACCTCTCTATTTATAGAATTTAGGGAGGAGCTCCAAGAGATTCATCTTCTGCTCAACGCATAGTCAATCCGCTCAGTGAATTAGCTTTCTTTATTCTGAAGGAAGCTTTTGGCTTCAAGCCCTTTTTTTGGGCTTTAAAAAATTTCGAGGTTTTACTTTTGCAGGGATTCGCTCCAAGGTAATCCCATCAAAATCCTTTCTTAAGGATGAAGTATTCCAAGGCTTGGGATTCACTTCAAGGCAGCGAATATGCAACCTCTCCTCTTTGGTTCAGGTTAGCTCTAAGTCCTTTCCAAGAAATTTTGGGCGTTCTTCATTATGAACTACTCCTTTCGCTCAACCCCTTGTTGTTCGGTCAACCTTCTAAACTTTGCAAATCTTTTGGCACTCAGAGCATGCTCTTGGTGGTCAACGTTCTGGAAGTTTTTTAGTTCTTACTCTTTGAAATCAATCTGCTTAGCCCTTTTCTATGTGCTAGGCGGATTGGTCATTTCTAATAATTTTGTTTGTTTGCTATTTTTCCTTCTTTTTCAGCAAGATTCATCAAATTCTTCTTCTTTTGAGTCAAGTTTGTTTTGTGAGGGAATTACATGCTTTTCAGGTTGTTTTTCCATATATTCTACTCATTATGCATTCCTAATTTGCTATGATTTTTACAACAACTTGACTCTTATTAAACTCCCCCCAACTTAGCTTTTTGCTTGTCCCGAAGCAAAAGATATTGCAGACTTAGTTTGTGAAATGAAAAGAAATACACATGACAAAACTACAGTTTGAATTTTTAAGAGTTTGTTTGAAATTGTGAGATAATCAAACTTATGCAATTAACCCTAGTACAAGACCTTCTAGGTTACTAAATAATAAGCACACAAAATTCACTTTCATCACAGAAGATTCTACCTAAGCACAAAGTTAATTCTTTTTCCTAGTTTTCCCATTCTAGTACTTATGCTTAAACCCTTCCTAGTTAGTTGCTTTCATTCTAGTGATTTCAACAACTCCAAGACAACTTTGTATATCATTATATTCCTTAAGTCGACATAATATGAATGGATCACTAAGGACTTTTATAGGTAAGTAATGAGGTTGAGTTTAACAAGAAATTTTGATTTTTCTTTAGAAGGTCTGTGTCATATTCGTGGTCCAACAAGTAGGTTGTATCGAAGGCAATGGGAAAGCTCGTGAAGAATTTGCAAACCTTCTGATCGGCAGGGGCTAATTTGTCTAAAACCCAAGTAAGCTTTGAGTTAGGCTTCTCGGTCCAATATAAAGGAAACTCGTCCAAGAGACCGAGGTGTTTTTTGTTAGCTCGAATTTTCAGAAAATGGCCTTTGAAGTTTTTGTAAGAGGATTGGAAGAGGGTAAGGATTCCTCTTCCAGGGATGCTGTTTACAGAAACCCGAAGCTGAAGTTGTAGCTTCTTCACCTCAAAATGGTAAAGAAACACATTAAGGGAAGGCTAGACACCGAGCTGGTCACACAGGATGGCAAAGGCTCGAGCAAATGCCCAACTGTTGGGATGTAGCTGAGCTGGGGCTACGTTCAACTCGGTTAGGAGTTGTTTTTCGAAAACAGACAAGGGAAGACGGAGGTAGACCTTTTGAAAAACGATGGCGTAGATATAGCAAAAAGGGTTGTCTGGGGATAAGGTTTCATCGTAACACACATGTTCGTTGGGTGAGCAAGGGTCTAGGAAAATCCAGTTGTCCTCCCTACCAAAATAACATTTCTTTTTCCTAAGGGCCACTATTTTTTCGTGAGAGGTGTAGGAAGAGGTTTCAGAAATAAGGTTTGGGATAGCCCAAGGGTATAAGGTTTGATAATCCATGCGGGTTCACGACTAAGGACAGAGGTTCACAGCTAAGGACAGTCATACGAAGAAAGCAAAATAGTTTAGACCCAGCACAATGCAAAACAAGTATCAATTCAAAAAGAAAATCAGGAAAGCAAAACCTAGCTACACATGCCGGAGATTATACGATAACACGCTAGCAGGAGGTAGTGAACGTAAATCAGATATAGATAGAAACAGAGTAATTCCAGGCAGAGCAAGTAAAGGATGAACAAATGAGAGGAAAAGAAGGAGTACCTTCGTGATCGATAAAGGGAAGCTCGAAGAAGTGAGTAGAAGATTGTTGAGTGAGGCAAGGGAGTAAGGAGAAAGCCCTGAATAACAAATGATGGAAAACGAAGGGTTTTAGGGGTTTTAGAACTTCTGCAAAAGGAATTCGAACGGTTGAGTTTAGCTACCACTAGCACTGGAACACGTGTATAGGTGGGGTCTGCGAACAGTAAAACATCGCTTCAGAAACGCTTTGAAAACCGCGCTCACCTACCTCTGGAAACCGTCACGTCAACGATCGACAGGGCTCGAGAGACTCTTTCCTCAGCCAAACTCAGCTCGAGTATGGGGGGCTTGTGTACTGACCAGTGCCCGATCCTCGGTAATATTTTCGTATGCTCAGTTCTTTTGTACCACGAGGTCTGCTCGGTTCTTTTGTACCACAAGGTCTGCTCGGTGCTTGGGCCTAAGCAAACTTGGGCCAACGACCTTGGTCAGGTTGGGCCCAGATCGCATGATAGGTACACAAAGTAATTCCACTTATGCACCCCTTAAAAGATATATTTGGTGGTAGATATAATTTTGTTATTATTATTAATATGTGGCAATATTTTCCTGTTACATATCTGTTGCATGTTTCTGTTGGATATCTGTTACACGTGGCTAGTTGCTATTAACCCTAGTGATATAGGGAGACGCTTGGGTAACAGAAAGTGGGTATGCGGATAGCACCTGAAGATCATTGGTGCCCGTGGCAGGTGGTTTTCTGTTACCAATAAAAGTTTAATGAAATTATTTTCATTTAAGATTTGCTGAGCTCTAGGGAGATTGGTTGCATGTTGCATGAGCAGTGATAAAAAGGAGAATAGGTTTCCAGGAAAAGGTATGCTGTTTTTTGCACATTTTACTAAATTGTTACTTTTCGGTGAGCCCTAGCTGACTTGATTGTCGGAGTGTCATCAACAGGTAGGGCACCCTCTATCCCAGCGGAGCCATACTAGAAACAATCAAGAGAGAGATATTGAAGACGATGCATTCATTATAGGTGAATCAGCAGTACAGTCAACCGACAAGAACAATAAATAAAGAAACTATTAGAAGAGAAAGTAAATGTTTAAAAATGCACAAAACACATTAAAGATAAAGTGTCATTTTTTTAAGCACGTAAGGCATTTAAGATAAGGAACAACGTGGCAAATTTGATCATAATATTGAGTTAAGAGAATTACAACTACAACGTTCATAATTGAGGAATATAAAGAAAGAATTTGGAATGTCTCACACATTCAAGATGTGTAAAGAACAATAAGAGCAAATGTTTCTATATTTAGCGTTTAATGACTATAATGACCTGAAGAGGTGTATGAATATTTGTGTGGTGCCTGAAGAGATAGAGAATACTTGTGGACTTGAAGAAGAGTAAGAATATTTGTAGACCTAAAGAGGTGTAAGAATACTTGTGTACCTAAAGAGGTGGAGAATACTTGTGGTAGTGAAGGCTGTTGAGCGGGTTGCTTGAGGAGACTAGACGTAGCCTTAATTGTTGGATAAACCAATATAAATATATATCTATATCTCTCTACTCTATACTCTTTTAGACACTACAATTGTTTGTTTGTTATTTTACAAATTGAGTTTAGGCTTCATTCAAACCCGGGCCAATTCTTTAAGAAAGACGTTGAATGTCATTAGTGTATAATAATTTAACGTGTTCCTAAACTTCTGAACATGTTTAATAAGTACGAAATATATGTTTCAAAGATGAGTGAATAGTAGAGTTAGGAACAATGCATAATTGAACAAGTTTTAATCCACGAGAAAGCTCATTTTAAACAATATTGATCACACTCTGAATAAGATGAACGACATAACCTTGACACTACAAGAAATTTCAAAATTATTCACGAATTATTACATACGGATACAATTTTATAGCTAAATTCAACTTTACATATGAATATTACTCACAAATCTTTATCCATGAATAAATTTAACATTACATACAAATTATTACCTACAAATACAAATTTATAGATAAATTATCCAAGAATTTATAGATAAATTATCCAAGATAAATTATTCAAAAAATAATAATGCTATCATTATTATTATGATTAATGCTAATATTATTATTAATATTATCATTATTATTATTATTAATGCTAGTATTATTAATATTATTATTATTCACATTAACATTAATATTAATATTAATAATATTATTATTATTATTATTCACATTAATGTTGTTAATGTTATTATTATTTATATCAATAATCCAACTAATATTAATATTCATATAATTAATAATTTAATATTATTAAGATTATTATTTATATTATTTTTAATATTAATATTAATATTAATATTATTATTATTATTATTATTATTCTTAATATTACTACTACTATTATTATAAATATGAATATTCTTATTATTTATATTATTAATAATATTAATATTATTAAGATTATTATTCATATTATTTTTAATATTATTATTATTATTATTATTATTCTTAATACTATTCTATTATTATTATAAATATGAATATTCTTATTATTTATATTATTAATGTTACTATTCATATTATTATATTTATATTATTATTATTATTATTATTAATATTAATATTATTGATACTACTATTATTATTAATATTATCCTTGATTCATAGGTAAATATATCTACGAATATAGATTCATAAATAATTTACCTATGAAACCTACATTCGTCGATAATAATTATAATATTATCAAGGGATATATAGATTCATATGTAAATTATCTTTAAATAGTAATTTATCTATGAATCTATCTGTGGGTATTATTTACCATTCTGTATTCATATATTAGATTAAAAATATTAATATTAATAGATTTATTATTAAAAAAATAATATTAATGATAATATTATTAGTATTATTATTATATTTATTAATATTATTATAATTATTAATACTAATATTATTATTATAGTTAATAGTTTTAGAATCTAATTAGTTGGTAGCTAAAATTTTGGTAACTAATTAGAAATTAATTTAAAAATTATTTATTAATAATAAAAAATAATTTAGATATCAATAATATTTTTAGTTTTAAAAATAATATTTAATTTAATTAATATAGTGACTTAATTAGTTTTTAAATTAGTTTTTATTTAATGTTTTTTAAGTATAACGTGAGTCATTTGACCATTTTATTGAATTTAAATAATTTTTAAAATCTTTGTAAGATAACTATTTGTGCATTAAACATTAAACATTAAGAGTTATGTAGTGAAAAAAAAAAATACACTCTTAGTGCCATTCTTTTCTATTTTAAGAAAAAAATGTGTTTCTATTTCTTTTCTAGCACACTTTTCCCATTACTTTCCACTTAGTTAAAGTTGTGCATTGTCATTCTTATTCCTGTCTTTCTTGTTTCACTCACCAAATTTAAACACAACCAAACTAAACAATACTAATAATATAAGACCACACAACATCATTATTGTCTAGCTCAGTAAGAACCACTACAAGAATTTTTTTTAGAAATTAATTTATTAGTATCTAAAATGATAAAAAATAGTCAACTAATTTAATTAGAAACTAAATTATTAGTATTTAAAATAATAAAATTAATCAATTAATTTTGACTTTAATATAATAGTAAGTAACTAAAATATTAATAGTTAATGTTAAATATAATTTAGAAACTATTTTATAAATTTTTATTAATAATAGATATCACTTTAAACATCAATAATTTTTTAATTTATAAAAAAATTAACTTAATTAATATACTAATTGATTTTTTTTTTTAAATTAGTTGATATTTAATAATTTTTTTTATAATGAATATTATGTAGTCTAACTCTGTTTCCTAACAAATTTAATAAGGGAAATCATGTTTATTGCCCAAGTCATAGAAATCATATCAAAATGAAATATGTCATTCTCATTTTGCGTGTTACATTCTTATTAGTTAGAATCATAAATGGATAGTGATCCTAATACAAATGATAATTTCTTACGAGATACATTATTTAGATTAGAAGAAAATAATAAATATTAATTTAAAAAGGAAACTGTGGGTATATATATATATATATATATATATATATATATATATATAATTAAACTTTGTTAATTATTTTAGTCAAAGCTCATAACAATTGAAGATTTCTAAATAGAAATTAGACTTATTAATTAAATCATGTTATTGACATATGGAAGACTTGATTTAAGAGAAAACAATTGATTATGTTGACCTTTGAAACTTTAACGTTTCCAGAACATAATATTAAGTTTTGTACTCGAGTTTCCATCTTTGTGAAATATAAATATTCACATACATTTTTTAATGTTGTTTAATATAAAATGTTTTTATAACAATTTGAAATTGCAGCAGGAATAAAGTAACAAAAAATATGATTAATTTTAAAAGTGGTATTTAAAAGTAAACTTAAATTAGTGTAACGGAAATTCATGCCTACTTAAAGACAAAAAAAGTGCTGATAACAAAAAATTGTTAACAATCATGTACGAGATTACATTTAGATTTAGAAAGAGAAATAATTTTTAATGAAATAGAACAATTTTAAATATTATATTGATTAAATCACAATAAACTATGTATTTGATTTTTTCAGAATTATAAAGCGATGTATTTAATTTTTTGGGTCAAAGTTACGTATAAGAAATATATAGTATAAAATGGAAGTTTTTAGAGGCAACCGCACACGGTTCTTATTAAGCTTAGTCTTAAGATAACAAATGTCAGATGAAGGGTTAATATAAATTAAAATAAGGCATTGAATATAAGAAAAGAAAGGGGCCAAAGTTGAGCGATCCCTTATGAAAAGAGAAAGAATCGTGTCAGCAAAAAGCAGTAAAAGGGGCATATCTCAGGAAATAATTTTGAAAGTGGTATAAGATGAGAAAAATGCTTTTATAAAAGTAGAATTATATATTTATGGCTATGAAAAAAGTCCCGATGCTTTAGCAGTGTGATAATTATAAAGTCAAACAGGAGCTAATTCTCCTCCTCACATCACATGTTCCTCCATCCTCAACAACACAATAAACCTCTCCACATGCTATTAAGAATTCCCCAACCCTGACCCTAGCTATTCTGGTCCCTATAAGTTTTGTCCCACACCACTTTAACCCACACTGATTCCTATAAATTCACCAGAATGTTGCAACAACATAGCTCAAGGTAACCAAAGGAAAGCTGGTTTTGGAGCCAAGCCAAGAGGCCAGAGAAACCATGCTCCATTAACTACAGAAGTGGGTCTCCGAATCTCACTGTTGTTTGTTTCTCAAGAAAAAGGGTCGTGTGTCTAAAAATGGTTAGGAATCAGAAAAGTGTAGTAGGTATGGTTAGCCAGGAGAGAAAGAAGAAGATCAAAAACGGGTCTCAGGGGTTTGGGTCAATTTTCATGCATGCCGATCGCAAAGATTTGTTTTTTATGATTTTAGGTACCATTGGGGCTGTTGGAGAAGGCGTCACCACCCCTCTCGTGTTGTATATCAGTAGCCGGATGATCAATAGCATTGGGAGTTCATCCAACACGGATGGAAGCACCTTCATCCATAACATCAACAAGGTTCAATTCTATCTCTCTCTCTATACACACAACAAATTTTTACATCTTCCTAATCACCATCATCTCAATTGTTCTCAGCATCACACCTACTTGAGTGTCATATAAAATTAATTTAAAGCATGATGAGCACGTCACACTCTGAAACTGTCGTAATTTATGAACTCACATGGAAAGAATATAACATGAGCGAAGCTTGGTAACGGTTTTGGCTTTATTATTGGTGATGCAGAATGCATTGGCGTGGTTATATTTAGCTGGTGTCTCTTTTGCCGTTTGCTTCGTCGGTGAGTTTCGGTTTCGCAATGATTTTGCTTTTGCTTTTTCTCTTTTCATTTACGCCACGCAAATTAAAGTGATGATATTGTTGCATCCTCTTTTTTTTTTTTTTTTTTTTTTAACAATTATTATATATTTTTTGCAATTTTTTTTCAGAGGGTTACTGTTGGACAAGAACAAGCGAAAGACAAGCAGCGAGAATGAGATACAGGTATCTGAAAGCAGTGCTTAGACAAGATGTGGCGTACTTCGATTTGCATGTCACAAGCACGTCAGAGATCATCACCAGCGTCTCCAACGACAGCCTCGTAGTCCAAGATGTTCTTAGTGAAAAGGTAGGTGTTATGTTATATTACAGTTACCAAAAGAAAAAATAAAAATCGTAAGTGAAAGGTGGTTGGTTATTTTTGGTTAGAACTAATGACATGCGTTACAGGTTCCGAATTTCTTGATGAACATTTCATTGTTCGTTGGGAGCTACATAGCGGCGTTTGCAATGTTGTGGAGGCTGGCCATTGTGGGGTTTCCTTTCGTGGTTCTTCTGGTGATCCCGGGTATAATCTACGGCAAGACTTTGTTGGGGTTGTCTAGTAGAATCAGAGATGAGTATAATGAAGCAGGAACAGTGGTGGAACAAGCAATTTCATCCATCAGAACCGTTTATTCCTTCGTTGGGGAAAGCAAGACCATGAACGCTTTCTCAAACGCGCTTCAAGGGACGGTGAAGTTGGGCCTGAAGCAAGGCTGGGCCAAAGGCTTAGCCATTGGTAGCAACAGCGTCGTTTTCGGCATTTGGTCTTTCATGTGCTATTACGGCAGCAGACTCGTCATTTATCATGGCGTAAAAGGAGGAACAGTTTTCGCAGTTGGAGCAGCAATCGCTGTTGGTGGATTGTAAGTGATAATTATCATAATGATTATTATTATTATTATAATTAATACTACTGTTGTCGTGATGTAATTTGTTTTATAGTGAATTGATTGAATGGAGGTTAATTGAGTTTGTGTTTGTGAAAAAGGGGTCTGGGAGCGGGTTTAACGAACGTGAAGTACTTTTCGGAAGCGGGTGCGGCAGCGGAGCGTATAAAGGAGGTGGTAAAGAGGGTTCCTTGGATTGATTCTGAGAGCGAGGAAGGGGAGATTCTGGAGAGAGTTTACGGGGAAGTGGAATTTGAGGGTGTGGAGTTTGCGTACCCGTCGAGACCAGAAAGTGCAATATTGAATGGGTTGAGTGTGAGGTTTCCTGCAGGGAAGAGAGTGGCGTTGGTTGGGGAGAGTGGGTCTGGGAAGTCAACGGTGATAGCGCTATTGCAGAGGTTCTATGACCCGGTGGTAGGAGAGGTGCGTTTGGATGGGGTTGGGATTCAGAAGCTGCAGGTCAAGTGGCTGAGATCGCAGATGGGGTTGGTGAGCCAGGAGCCTGCTCTGTTTGCGACAACCATTAAAGAGAACATACTTTTCGGCAAAGAGGACGCCACGGAGGACCAAGTTGTTCAGGCTGCTAAAGCTGCCCATGCCCATGATTTCATCTCCCTTCTGCCTCACGGTTACCAAACACAGGTCACAACTCTACTCTACTACTCTCCACCCCACTGCTCTAACTCACTTCTCTTACACTATCTTTCTATTATTACCAAAAATTATTAAAAATAATAAAATGCATAATCCTTCACTAAAATATCCCCTCAACTCCTTTAAAATCTATACCTAAGGAAATTTTTCAATATAACCATTTTTTTTTTCAATTTTAGTATCTCATTTTATTAATATAATAAAATATTTTGTTATTTTATATGAATTACTTAAAAATTAAAATTATTTTTTTATTTTTTAAAATTAATTTAATTTAATTTTTTTAAATTAATATTAATGTTCAATTTTTATATGATTCTCCTATTTTTTTTTTAATTCTCTTATTTTAAAATTATAACCGGAAGAAATAGAGAACATACTTTCACACATTTCTACATCAAATATCATATATTAAATAAAATAATTTTTATTTTCATATCATTCTCTTCACTTCTCTTTTTCTTTTTCAATTTCCACTTATCTAAAATTATTATTATTTTTATATATGTGTTAAGGAAGAATTGAAAAGGTGAATACAAAACGGTGTTGCACTTGTGTTTTCGTAGTATCATAATTTGTCTCTTCTATTTTTGTCACTCTAGTTTTAAGAAATTCAAAATAATAAATATGTTAAAAAATCTAATACAAACACGGTTAGTCTTTTCTAATATTTTAAATTGACTTTAGGTTAAAGATTTCATTGAATATATTCTAGAAAATATAAATAAAAAATTATAAATTAAAATTGCTTTATATTAGTAAAAATAAAAATTTAAAGAAACTACTGAGAGAATTGACACTATTAAGTATTAATTTTATTTTAATACTATAAGAAGAAAGTTATGGTAAAATTTAAACATAAAATTGTGATTTTAGTTATTTACATGAAATATATGCATGTTAAATAATTATTTTTATGGTATTGAATAATATGAAGCATAATATAATGGTTTTGATTCCACTTGCAGGTGGGAGAGAGGGGGGTTCAGATGTCAGGGGGACAGAAACAGAGGATAGCAATTGCGAGGGCAATAATCAAGAAACCGCGAATTCTCCTTCTGGACGAAGCAACAAGCGCGCTAGACAATGAATCGGAGCGACTCGTCCAACAGGCATTGGACGACGTCGCCGAGGGTTGCACCGCTATCATCATCGCCCACCGTTTATCGACCATCCAAAACGTAGACCTCATCGCCGTCTTCGGGGGCGGAAAGGTCATAGAGATGGGCTCGCACGACGAGCTCCTCCAAAACGACACCAGCGCCTACGCCTCCGCGTTCCGCCTCCAGCAACAAACGGAGAAAGCGAAAGAAGACGAAAGCGCGGAAACCGTTGCTCCCGGAAGTGTTCCCTGCTCGATAACAACCACCGACACAGAAAACGACCACCTAGTGGGGCCATTTGGTGGGAGTTGTAGTGACGTGGCGGAAGCAAAGAAGGTACGCGCGCCGTCGTTTCGTAGACTTGTATCACTGAGCGTCCCCGAGTGGAAGCACGTGGTTTTGGGGTGCTTAAACGCGATGGTGTTCGGTGCCGTTCAGCCAGTTTACGCATTCACGATGGGGTCCACGATACTGTTGTATTTTCAGGCGGATCATGAGGAGATGGTGAGGAAGACTAGGATCTACTCGTTGGCCTTTCTGGGCCTCTTTGTGGTGTCTTTCATTGCGAATATTGGGCAGCATTATTGTTTCGCGTACATGGGGGAATACTTGACCAAACGGGTCAGAGAGACCGTGCTTTCCAAAATCCTCACTTTCGAAGTTGGATGGTTTGATTTGGACGAAAACTCCAGTGGCGCCATCTGTTCAAGGCTTGCCAAAGACGCCAATGTGGTAAGTTTTTGCTTCCCTTTCCTCAATTTCTTCTGCTTTAACGTTTTTAAGTTTTTCTTTACACCACTAACGATATCAATCATTTCCCATTTCCCATTTCCCATTGGAAAACAAACACCATAACAAAAGATGGAACATAATGCATATGATAAGATATGTTTAGAAAAACAAAAAAAGTCTTGTTTATCAGTACCCCACACTTGTCTAAGTCAAAATAATAGGATCTCGAATAAATGCCATTTTTCTCATTTTAAAAAAAATATAGGTAGGCCACATGATAAATAATACCTTTTATAAGTGATACACAATGAGTGAAAGGTTATTTTTTTTATGTGGTAATTAAGTTCAAAAAGAGTATTAAGCGTTCATGTTCAGTTACTAAACTGTTTTAACCAAACATTTATCAAAATTTCCACTCTAAAAAAGATTTCCAAAGTCTTCTAGCTTATAACCTTTTCCTAGGTTAGGACAGCGAAAGATATCAAGTTTCAGTTATTCTTTTTTCTTCTTATTTTTGCTGTGAAAGTGATAGTGGGAGGTGTATAAGATGAGAAGAAAAGGTACGACGGTATTGTTACTATTTAAGGTTTTATTATGTCGTACGATAAATTCTTAGCTATAATGCATATATCTCTCTACATGCAACGCTACGGTTGTCGGTGAGAATTTTGTGTGTGCTTGAGAAAAGATAAATCTTGTGGATTAAAGATGGAGAAACTGTATTGGTATATCTTCCCTTGTGGTTACATCCTTTCCGTACCCTTTTTCTTTTGAAGAAAAGGGATGACCCAGGCTCCATCTCACTTTCCGTTCCCTTATTCTCCTTTCGGCACTCTTCTTTTTTATTTTATCTTTCAGGGACAAGGGTACTTCTAAAGACATAAATATATACTCCAAGTATAATTTTTATTCACTCTGCTTCTACACTTGGATTAGTTCGTTCAACTAAACACTCATTCATTGAATACATTCAATTTAGAATAGATATTTTCTTAAGAATCTATATAAGATATATAGAAATCTAATTTGTGATAAAAACAAAGTATAACCAAATATAAATAGGTCTCATAGAAAATATGAGAAAATTAAAGTGGTTTAAAAGCATTTTCCCATATTAAATGAGGAGGGAAATAGGTGTGGGCCAGAGGAGAGGGGGCCGAGAAAGAAAAGAAAGTGATTTTATCACAACAGTAAAATTTAATATGATAATATTTACTTTAAATCATTCGATAGGAATATATAATAACTTAAGAATACATTCTATATATATATATATTCTAATTTACTTATTGAAATCAATTTCATTTTATATACTTGTCATCAACGGAAACCATATTTGTTATCATAATATTCTAATGAAAGCATCTTTTCGTTATCCTAATATTCTTAAGATAGGCATCTTTTGGTTGTATCTTTTTCTTAAAACATCTTAATAATTTATTAAAACCTGACTTAAAATTATAAATTTTACCTTTTTAATTTTATTTATAGTAAACACTTTGTAGTACCAGTTAATTATCCGTACATACTTACTTTTTTACTAGAAGTTTGCAATAAAGACTGTCTATTTTAGCATATTTTTCCTTAACTATAACAGTAAAAGCGTAAATTGAGGAGCACTTAGTATTAAATAACATTAACATCACTACTGCTAAAAATCTCATTGTACTTTAAAATAAATTAGTTTTCATTTTTTCCAAGTGGGATTGTTTTACTATTTTTGATTATATATTGGCATCTTATTAGAAAACAATACAAAATATTTAATTGATTTCATCAAATGTTGTGATGAACGAATGAAAGAGAGGACTGTGAGGCTTAGAAGGTGGCATTGTGGCTCCTGTCACGACTGAGGAAAGTTATGTACTTTATTTGGGTACGCCAGATAATTTGGTCGTGGCTACATGCCGTCTAAACCGGCTTTAATGCACGCACACGTGCTTGTGTTTGAGCGTGTTCTTGAGCTTTTTGTGTGCTAATTGTTGGTAGTTTGGGGGCTACACAAGATCTGCGTAGTGGTTAGTGTGATTGTGACTGTGATTGGATCCGTGAGTAGCGTGTGTTTTCATATTTGATTGTGTTGTGGTGTTTGAATCAGGTGAGGTCTCTAGTGGGAGATAGAATGGCATTGCTGGTACAGACATTTTCCGCGGTGCTAACAGCCTACACACTAGGTCTGATAATTTCCTGGAGGCTTTCTATTGTTATGATAGCGGTACAACCTATCATCATTGCTTGCTTTTACACAAGGCGTGTTCTTCTCAAGAGCATGTCCAACAAGTCCATGAAGGCCCAGCAACAAAGTAGCAAACTAGCATCAGAAGCGGTTTCCAATCTCCGAACCGTCACTGCCTTTTCTTCTCAGGACCGGATTCTGAAAATGCTTGAAGCAGCCCAAGTGGGCCCAAGCAGAGAGAACATTCGGCAGTCATGGTTTGCTGGCATTGGGCTTGGATTCTCCCAAGGCCTTGCATCTTGCGTTTGGGCCCTAAACTATTGGTACGGTGGGAAGCTCATCTCGCACGGGTACTTAACAACAAAAACCTTCTTTGAGAGCTTCATGGTTTTGGTGAGCACTGGGAGGATAATTGCGGATGCGGGAAGCATGACCACGGATATTGCTAGAGGTGCTGATGTTGTGGCCTCTACTTTTGGCATCATAGATAGGTGTACAAAAATAGAGCCTGATGACCCAAATGGGTACAAGGCAGAGAAGTTGGTTGGTGAAATAGAGTTTCATGAGGTGCATTTTACGTACCCTACCAGGCCTGATATGGCTATCTTCCAAGGGTTCTCTATGAAAATGGAGGCAGGGAAATCAACGGCATTGGTGGGGCAAAGTGGATCTGGGAAATCAACGATCATAGGGCTAATAGAGAGATTTTACGATCCACTTAGGGGGATGGTGACAATAGATGGGATGAACATAAGATCGTATAACCTAAAGTCACTAAGGAAGCACATAGCACTTGTGAGCCAGGAGCCAACGTTGTTTGGTGGGACCATAAGAGAGAACATTACATATGGAAGAGGTGGGAGGGTTGATGAGAGTGAGATGATAGAGGCAGC
Organism: Phaseolus vulgaris; assembly: GCF_051622355.1. Lineage (NCBI taxonomy): Eukaryota > Viridiplantae > Streptophyta > Magnoliopsida > Fabales > Fabaceae > Phaseolus > Phaseolus vulgaris. Next base: position 23,159,058 of record NC_143505.1, on the reverse strand, counting down.
ACGAGCAGCGAACGCTCATGATTTCATAGCGGGTCTGAAGGAGGGTTACGAGACATGGTGTGGGGAAAAAGGGGTACAACTTTCAGGGGGTCAAAAGCAAAGGATAGCAATAGCGAGGGCCATACTGAAAAACCCTAAGGTGTTGCTGTTGGACGAGGCCACAAGTGCATTGGATGGTCAATCAGAGAAGGTGGTGCAAGATACCTTGACGAGGGTAATGATAGGGAGGACCAGCGTGGTGGTGGCACACAGGTTGAGCACCATTCACAATTGTGATGCTATTGCTGTGATGGAAAAGGGGAGGGTGGTGGAGACTGGAACCCACTCCTCCTTGTTGGCCAAAGGACCATGTGGAGCTTATTACTCTTTGGTGAGTCTTCAGACTAGACATGCAGCCACACCCAACAACACTTCTACTAAAGCTACCCACTCTGTCAGTTGAGCTTCCCAAAGTACCAAGTTGTCTTTGTCCGCTCGGCTTGCTAGCTACTTGACCTTATTTTGGAGATAATAATAATAATAATAATAATAAGAATAATAATAATAGTAGTCTTAAAGAAGATATGACATGGGTTTGGTTGGTTTGGTTTGGTTTGGTGATAGATGAAAGCAACTTAAAGAAGTGGATGAGATGGTGAAGGAACTTTCAAATTTAGTGTACCTTTCTTATTTCGCACTTTCTCTCGTGTTCCCAACAACATCGATCCATGTTTAAATAATGTATGTATATATAATAATAGGTCTTAATGATATCAAGCATACTTGTGCCAATGGTGTCAATATTTCTCTCTACTTTCCAGGTCGAAATGATTACTAACTTACCAGATATTAGACCAAACTACCACCGCACTCCTTTACAAAGTTTTAAGAGTAGATTTTTTATATTTTGTTAAACTTGTTTAGACATTCTTACACCAACTTTCTAAATTATTTGAAAATATTACACAGTATATTTTTATATATAAAAATTAGTTAATATTAAAAACAAAAATAATATTTACATTCTCGTGCAAGTATCATTTACTTATTTTTTAATTAGAATCTACTTTAAAAATGATAAAATATTATATTTCAAATTTTTTTAATTAAGCCCTTACTGTTAAAACCGTGCTAAAAAAATTTAGAATAATATCCTAACAACAATATGATTATTTCAAAATTTATAAAATAACATTCAATTTTCTATGATAATAAATATAATTTGTACCACAATATGACATCGGAGGAAATAAATCTAAAGCTACATGAGATAGTTTGAAAATAAATAGTCACTACATTTGATCAAAGTTATACAAGTTCGTTTGATAATAAACTATCATCACATAAATATTTATTACTTTAATTACACTAAGCTCGGACCATCGAGCTATATAAATGATCGCAAAGTCCAAAATGGAGTTGGTGATGAAAATATGACTCATTTTCCAAAGCTTGACCATAAATATGGTTGGAGCTAAAATTCAAAATAAAGTCTGATTACCCTAAAAAGGGGTTCCCGAGCTTGGGGAGATTATGTGATGCAATCAGTGTGGATTGTTTTGGAATGGAGTTGAGGTAGCAGCGGAAGAGAATGAAGATGCACTGAAGATTGGAGGTGATTTGGTGAAGAATGGAAGTGATTTTGGTATTGAATTTAGAAAGAGGTTGGGGCAACTTTATAAGGTTTCACTACGCCTCTAGGCTCTCTAACAAAGGGGAGATTTAGGAGAGAATGATTCTGAAAATTCACGAATTTCATTCAATATATGCCAAATCTTAATGAAAATGGTAGAAGTCACCTATTTAGAGGTGAAAAGGATGAAGGTTGCTTGCACTAGTACAAAAATAAGAAAAGAACGCTCCTTATTTAATGCGGTTTAGCGCTTAAACGCATTCGTAAAAAACGCGGTGACATTTTTGAAATTATTTTGATTTACAAATGCGGTTATTTGAATAACCGCATTTGTAAATCAAAAAGCTTGATTTACAAATGCGGTTATTTAAATAACCGCATTTGTAAATGGTTTTTACCCTAAAAATTTTAGGCGCTCAACAGTTTCGTTCATTCTTCGTTTGCGCTCACATCTGTTCTTTGTTTTCTCTGGTTGCGAAGTTCTTCATTTTCGAAGGTACGTAACTGCATTGCCCCTTATTCTCTTGTTTCCATTGCTCCTAACAACTGCATTGAACTCCAATGGCTTTCGCTTTCCATATTGCTTTCGTTTTTAATGGGTTTCGCTCTGCATTTTGAAGGTGTACTCTTCCATTGCTTCCGCCGTTGTCGCATTTCGCTCTCGCCGCTCCGCCACCGCTTCCGCCGCCGCACTCACCGCAGCTGCCGTGTTTCCTCTTCTCCCCTTCCACTCTTCACCAACAACGTGCCCCTAAAACCCCAGCTCATTCAGAAGAATATACAAATGCGAGCTCATTCAAAAGAATATACAAATGCGGTTATTTCAAATAACCGCATTCGTAAATCGCATTTACAAATGCGGCTCTATAGCCGCATTTGTATTTCTCTGATTTACAACTGCGTGCTGATCAAATGCGGCTCTATAACCGCATTTGTAAATGTAAAATAGCCGCATTTGATTAGCATTTCTGCGCTAGTGTTGCTTCTTAAGCTAGTAGCTTAAAGAGGTGCCACCCAAGTCTCCTAAGATGCTTTAGAAACCCTTGTTTGTGGTTTAGCGAGGGAAACTATAACCTTGGATGAATGACTTAATAAAGGTTTCAACCCTAGATAATGTAAAAGTCAACCCCCGTAAAAACCATTTTTTCTTGTAGTGACAACTACAATACATAGAGAAAAAAAAATATGAAAACAGTGTTGATCAAGAGTGATCAAGTGCTTTGAAGAATCCAAATCCAAGGTGTTTGATGAAAGACTAGTGTTGCTGCGGTGTGTGGGTGGAATATGGGTAAATTAAAGTGTGATCCACTCTTTTGTTAATTCTAAAACTATTGTGAATTAAAACCTTTTTGAAATTAACTGTTTTTCCTACTAGCTAAGTGAAAAACAACCTGTTGTTTTCTCGAATCAACCGGTTGTTTTCCTCTTAGGAGCTTTGAAAAAGGTTGAAAGTTGTTTGACTTGGTTGACTTAACTCTCAAACCAAATCAATCGGTTTTTTCGTGGTTTCAACCGATTGTTTCTTTGAAAATCCTAACAAAATTCAGTTTTTGATTGGTGAATTTGTTTTAAATGATTTCTAACTGAATAGGCTCTTTCATTAAATGCTTTGAGCAATCTTTGGAAAATATAAATAGTTTGTTTATGTTTCCAAATAAGTAAGACACAGTTTTGAGAAATTCACGAGGAGAGAAAATCATGAAAATAACAAGAAAATAATGAAAATAGAAAGGGAGATAGGAGAACGAAAAGAGAGAATGAGGGAGAACAAAGACAATTGGGATTTGATGGGATAAGATTAAATATTCCCACATTCAAAGGGAAAAGTGATCTGAAGCTTACTTAAAGTGGGATATTAAAGTAGAACATATGTTTACTTGCAATTAGTATAATGATAAAACCATTTTTTCTTGTAGTGACAACTACAATACATAGAGAAAAAAAAATATGTAAACAATGTTGATCAAGAGTGATAAAGTGCTTTGAAGAATCCAAATCCAAGGTGTTTAATGAAAGCTGGTGTTGCTGTTGTGTGTAGGTGGGATCTGGGTATATTAAAGTGTAATCCACTCTTTTGTTGAATCTAAAACTAATGTAAATTAAAACCTTTTTGAAATTAAGTGTTTTTCCAACTAAGTGAAAAACAATATGTTGTTTTATCGAATCAACCTATTATTTTACTCTTAGGAGTTTTGAGAAAGGTTGAAAGCTGTTTGACTTGGTTGACTTAACTGTCAAACCAAATCAATTGGTTGTTTCGTGGTTTCAATCCATTGTTTCTTTGAAAATCCTAACAAAATTCAGTTTTTGATTGGTGAATATGTTTTAAATGATTTCTAACTGAATACGCTCCTTCATTAAATGCTTTGACCAATCTTTGCAAAATATAAATAGTTGTTTTATGTTTTCAAATAAGTAAGAAAAAGTTTTGAGAAATTCATGAGGAGAGAAAATCATGAAAACTACAATACATAGACAAAAATAAATATGTAAATAGTGTACATCAAGAGTGATCAAGTGCTTTGAAGAATCCAAATCCAAGGTGTTTGATGAAAGGCTGGTGTTGCTGTTGTGTGTGGGTGGGATCTGGGAAGATTAAAGTGTGATCCCCTCTTTTGTTGAATCTAAAACTAATGTAAATTAAAACCTTTTTGAAATTAAGTGTTTTTCCAACTAAGTGAAAAACAATCTGTTGTTTTGTCGAATTATCTGGTTGTTTTACTCTTAGGAGTTTTGAAAAAGGTTGAAAGTTGTTTTACTTGGTTGACTTAACTGTCAAACCAAATCCAATGGTTGTCTCAACGCATTGTTTCTTTGAAAATCCTAACAGAATTCAGTTTTTGATTGGTGAATCTCTTTTAAATGATTTCTAACTAAATACGCTAATTCATTAAATGCTTTTACCAATCTTTGGAAAATATAAATAGTTTTTTTATGTTTTCAAATAAGTAAGAAAAAGTTTTGAGAAATTCATGAGGAGAGAAAATCATGAAAATAACAAGAAAATCATGGAAATAGAAAGGGAGATAGAAGGAGGAGAGAGAGAATGAGGGAGAACAAAGACAATTGGGATTTGATGGGATAAGATTAAATATTCCCACATTCAAAGGGAACAGTGATCTGAAGCTTACTTGGAGTGGGATATTAAAGTAGAACATATGTTTACTTGCAATTAGTATAATGATAAAACCATTTTTTCTTGTAGTGACAACTACAATACGTAAAGGAAAAAAAATGTAAACAGTGTTGATCAAGAGTGATCAATTGCTTTGAAGAATCCAAATCCAAGGTGTTTGATGAAAGACTGGTGTTGCTGTTGTGTGTGGGTGGGATCTGGGTAGATTAAAGTGTGATCCACTCTTTTGTTAAATCTAAAACTAATGTGAATTAAAACCTTTTTGAAATTAACTGTTTTTCCAACTAAGTGAAAAACAACTTGTTGTTTTGTCGAATAAATCGGTTGTTTTACTCTTAGGAGTTTTGAAAAAGGTTGAAAGTTGTTTGACTTGGTTTACTTAACAGTCAAACCAAATCAATCGGTTGTTTCGTGGTTTCAACTGATTGTTTCTTTGAAAGTCCTAATAGAATTCAAATTTTGATTGGTGAATCTTTTTTAAATGATTCCTTACTGAATACGTTCCTTCATTAAATGATTTGAGCAATCTTTGGAAAATATAAATAGTTTGTTTATGTTTGCAAATAAGTAAGAAACAGTTTTGAGAAATTCATGAGGGGAGAAAATCATGAAAATAACAAGAAAATCATGGAAATACAAAGAGAGATAGGAGAAGGAGAAGAGAGAATGAGGGAGAACAAAGACAATTGGGATTTGATAGGATAAGATTAAATATTCCCACATTCAAATGGAACAGTGATCTAAAGCTTACTTGGAGTGGGATATTAAAGTAGAACATATGTTTACTTGCAATTAGTATAATGATAAAACCATTTTTTTCTTGTAGTCACAACTACAATACATAGAGAAAAAAAAAATGTAAACAGTGTTGATTAAGAGTGATCAAGTGCTTTGAAGAATCCAAATCCAAGGTGTTTAATGAAAGTTGGTGTTGCTGTTGTGTGTAGGTGGGATCTGGGTAGATTAAAGTGTGATACACTCTTTTGTTGAATATAAATTAATGTGAATAAAATCTTTTTGAAATTAATTTTTTTTCCAACTAAGTGAAAAACAATCTGTTGTTTTTTCGAATCAACCGGTTGTTTTTCTCTTAGGAGTTTTGAAAAAGGTTGAAAGCTGTTTGACTTGGTTGACTTAACTGTCAACCCAAATCAAATGGTTGTTCCGTGGTATGAACCTATTGTTTCTTTTAAAATCCTAACAGAATTCAGTTTTTGATTGGTGAATCTGCTTTAAATGATTTCTAACTAAATACGTTGTCATTAAATGCTTTGACCAATCTTTGGAAAATATAAATAGTTTGTTTATGTTTTCAAATAAGTAAGAAAAAGTTTTGAGAAATTCATGAGGAGAGAAAATCATGAAAACTACAATACATAGAGAAAAAATAAATATGTAAACAGTGTTTATCAAGAGTAATCAAGTGCTTTGAAGAATCCAAATCTAAGGTGTTTGATGAAAGGCTGGTGTTGCTGTTGTGTGTGAGTGGGATCTGAGTAGATTAAAGTGTGATCCACTCTTTTGTTGAATCTAAAACTAATGTGGATTAAAACCTTTTTGAAATTAAGTGTTTTTCCAACTAAGTGAAAAACAATCTATTGTTTTGTCGAATCAACCTATTGTATTACTCTTAGGAGTTTTGAAAAAGGTCGAAAGCTGTTTGACTTGGTTGACTTAAATGTCAAACTTATTCATTTGTTGTTTCATGGTTTCAACCCATTATTTCTTTGAAAATCCTAACATAATTCAGTGTTTGATTGGGGAATCTGTTTTATATGATTTCTAACTAAATATACTCCTTCATTAAATGCTTTGACCAATCCTTGGAAAATATAAATAGTTTGTTTATGTTTTCAAATAAGTAAGAAAAAGTTTTGAGAAAATCATTAGGAGAGAAATTCATGCAAATAACAAGAAAATCATGAAAATAGAAAGGGAGATAAGAGGAGGAGAAGAGAAAATGAGGAAGAACAAAGACAATTGGGATTTGATGGGATAAGATTAAATATTCCCACATTCAAAGGGAACAATGATCTGAGGCTTACTTAGAGTGGTATAATAAAGTAGGACATATGTTTACTTGCATTTAGTATAATGATAAAACCATTTTTTCTTGTAGTGACAACTAGAATACATAGAGAAAAAATAAATATGTAAAGAGTGTTGATCAAGAGTGATAAAGTGCTTTGAAGAATCCAAATCCAAGGTGTTTAATGAAAGGCTGGTGTTGCTGTTGTGTGTGGCTGGGATCTAGGTAGATTAAAGTGTTATCCACTCTTTTGTTGAATCTAAAACTAATGTGAATTCAAACCTTTTTGAAATTAAGTGTTTTTCCAACTAACTGAAAAACAATCTGTTGTTTTGTCGAATCAACCGGTTGTATTACTCTTAGGAGTTTTGGAAAAGATTGAAAGCTGTTTGACTTGGTTGACTTAATTGTCAAACCAAATCAATTGGTTGTTTCGTGGTTTCAACCCATTGTTTTTTTAAAATCCTAACAGAATTCAGTTTTTGATTGGTGAATCTATTTTAAATGATTTCTAACTAAATACGCTCCTTCATTAAATGCTTTGACCAATCTTTGGAAAATATAAATAGTTGTTTTATGTTTTCAAATAAGTAAGAAAGAGTTTTGAGAAATTCATGAGGAGAGAAAATCATGAAAATAACAAGAAAATCATGAAAATAGGAAGGGAGATAGGAGGAGGAGAACAGAGAATAAGGGAGAACAAAGAGAATTGGGATTTGATGGGATAAGATTAGATATTTCCACATTCAAAGGGAACAGTGATCTGAGGCTTACTTGGAGTGGGATATTAAAGTAGAACATATGTTTACTTGCAATTAGTATAATGATAAAACCATTTTTTCTTGTAGTGACAACTACAAAACATACAGAAAAAATAAAAATGTAAACAGTGTTGATAAAGAGTGATCAAGTGCTTTGAAAAATCCAAATCCAAGGTGTTTGATGAAAGACTGGTGTTGCTGTTGTGTGTGGGTGGGATCTGTGTAGATTAAAGTGTTATCCACTCTTTTGTTGAATCTGAAACTAATGTGAATTCAAACCTTTTTGAAATTAAGTATTTTTCCAACTAACTGAAAAACAATCTGTTGTTTTGTCGAATCAACCGGTTGTATTACTCTTAGGAGTTTTGAAAAAGATTGAAAGCTGTTTGACTTGGTTGACTTAACTGTAAACCAAATCAATTGGTTGTTTCGTGGTTTCAACCCATTGTTTCTTTGAATATCCTAACATAATTCAGTTTTTGATTGGTGAATCTCTTTTAAATGATTTCTAACTAAATACGCTAATTCATTAAATGCTTTTACCAATCTTTGGAAAATATAAATAGTTTTTTTATGTTTTCAAATAAGTAAGAAAAAGTTTTGAGAAATTCATGAGGAGAGAAAATCATGAAAATAACAAGAAAATCATGGAAATAGAAAGGGAGATAGAAGGAGGAGAGAGAGAATGAGGGAGAACAAAGACAATTGGGATTTGATGGGATAAGATTAAATATTCCCACATTCAAAGGTAATAGTGATCTGAAGCTTACTTGGAGTGGGATATTAAAGTAAAACATATGTTTACTTGCAATTAATATAATGATAAAACCATTTTTTCTTGTAGTGACCACTACAATACATAGAGAAAAAATAAATATGTAAACAATGTTGATCAAGAGTGATAAAGTGCTTTGAAGAATCCAAATCCAAGGTTTTGATGAAAGACTGGTATTGTTGTTGTGTGTGTGCGGGATATGGTAGATTACAGTGTGATCCACTCTTTTGTTGAATTTAAAACTAATGTGAATTAAAACCTTTTTGAAATTAACTAAACAATCTGTTGTTTTGTCGAATCAACCGGTTGTTTTACTCTTAGGAGTTTTGAAAAAGGTTGAAAGGTATTTGACTTGGTTGACTTAACTGTCAAACGATATCAATTGGTTGTTTCGTAGTTTCAACCCATTGTTTCTTTGAAAATCCTAACAAAATTCAATTTTTGATTGCTAAATCTGTTTTAAATGATTTCTAACTAAATTCGCTCCTTCATTAAATGTTTTGACCAAGCTTTGGAAAATATAAATAGTTTGTTTATGTTTTCGAATAAGTAAGAAACAGTTTTGAGAAATTCATGAGGAGAGAAAATCAAGAAAATAACAAGAAAATCATGAAAATAGGAAGGGAGATAGGAGGAGGAGAAGAGAGAATGAGGGAGAACAAAGACAATTGGGATTTGATGGGATAAGATTAAATATTCCCACATTCAAAGGGAACAGTGATCTGAAGCTTACTTGGAGTGGGATATTAAAGTAGAACATATGTTTACTTGCAACTAGTATAATGATAAAACCATTTTTTCTTGTAGTGGCAACTTTAATACATAGAGAAAAAAAATGTAAACTGTGTTAATTAAGAGGGATCAAGTGCTTTGAAGTATCCAAATCCAAGGTGTTTGATGAGAGTCTGGTGTTGCTGTTGTGTGTGGGTGGGATCTGGGTAGATTAAAGTGTGATCCACTCTTTTTTTGAATCTAAAACTAATGTGAATTAAAATCGTTTTGAAATTAAGTGTTTTTCCAACTAAGTGAAAAATAATCTTTTGTTTTGTCAAATCAACCGGTTGTTTTACACTTAGAAGTTTTGATAAAGGTTGAAAGCTGTTTGACTTGGTTGACTTAACTGTCAAACCAAATCAATTGGTTGTTTAATGGTTTCAACCCATTGTTTCTTTGAAAATGCTAAGAAAATTCAGTTTTTGATTAGTTAATCTGTTTTAAATGATTTCTAACTAAATCCGCTTTCATTAAATGTTTTGACCAATCTTTGGAAAATATAAAGAGTTTGTTTATGTTTTCAAATAAGTAAGAAAGAGTTTTGAGAAATTCATGAGGAGAGAAAATCATGAAAATAACAAGAAAATAATGAAAATAGAAAGGGAGATAGGAGGAGGAGAAGAGAGAATGAGGGAAAACAAAGACATTTGGGATTTGATGGGATAAGATTAAATATTCCCACTTTGAAATGGAACAATGATCTAAAGCTTACTTGGAGTGGGATATTAAAGTAGAACATATGTTTACTTGCAATTAGTATAATGATAAAACCATTTTTTCTTGTAGTGACAACTACAATACATAGAGAAAAAATAAATATGTAAACAGTGTTGATCAAAAGTGATCAAGTGCTTTGAAGAATCCAAATCCAAGGTGTTTGATGAAAGGCTGGTGTTGCTGTTGTGTGTGGATGAGATTTGGGTAGATTAAATTGTGATCCACTCTTTTGTGGAATCTAAAACTAATGTGAATTAAAACCTTTTTTAAATGAAGTGTTTTTCAACTAAGTGAAAAACAATCTGTTGTTTTGTCGACTCAATCGGTTGTTTTACTCTTAGGAGTTTTGAAAAAGGTTAAAAGTATTTTGACTTGGTTGACTTAATTGTCAAACCAAATCAATTGGTTGTTTCGTGGTTTCAACCATTGTTTCTTTGAAAATCCTAACAGAATTCAGTTTTTGATTGATGAATCTGTTTTAAATGATTTCTAACTGAATACGCTCCTTCATTAATTGCTTTGACCAATCTTTGGAAAATATAAATAGTTTGTTTATATTTTCAAATAAGTAAGAAATAGTTTTGAGAAATTCAGTTTGACAGATTTGATCTTAAGATTTCAAGATTCACATCAAGCTTGGGATTTTCAAGTGAGAATGGAATAGGATTGCAATTGTATTCTTTTCAGATTGTACTGTGATCAAGTGTAATCGTTTCTCAACCTTTTGTATTTTTGTTGTTGTGTTGCCAAAGAGTATTGTGTGTTATTGAGGTGTTCATGATCAATACTCTTGGTGTTTTGTAATCTGGTTTGATTGCTTAGTGGATTACCCAGTGGTTTCTGGGAACTGGATGTAGCTCTTGTTGTAAGAGTGAACCAGTTTAAATTGTTTGTGTGCATTTCTCTCTCTCTTTAACTCCTTTAAATTTTGTTTGTAAGTTGTTTAAGTTTTAACTGGCATAAACAACCGATAGATTCGAAGAAACAACCGATTGTTTTTTTTTTCTGTGCTTTGCTTTAAAACAGTTTGTGTTCTTGGCTAACTTGATTCCTCTTCTGGATTTCTACATAGAATTTCATTGAACCTTCAAAATTTTTCGAAAATCTCTTATAAACAATTCACCTCCTGTTGTTTAAGGCCATATATTCTAACAAACATGACACTTGAAACTTAAGACTTTTAACAAACAGGAAGCATGCACTGGATGATTGCTATTTTTTTTCTCTGTTTTCCTCTACTTCTGTTTTCTCTATTTTCCTCTTTTTATTTTTTTTTTCTGTTTTCCTCTTTTATTTATTAAAGATGAACAATGTCGTGAGTAGTACCAAGTGTTAGGTTTGATGGCTACAACAAGGGGGGGGGGGGGGTGAATTGTTTTCAAACTATTTTTACAAATACTTTTCTTAGAATGAAGCTTTAACCAACAACTCAGAAAAACAATTCAGAAAACCAGTTCAATAGCCAAACAGAAACTGAAATCAGAAATTCAATCGGTTAAAGTTGCGATTTAACCGGTTGTTTAGGACAGCAGAAATTACAAACAATTTAATATTACAGATTATATTGATTCACTCAATCACATAGCTACATCCAGTCCTCAAATCACTGAGTTTTCACTATGCAATCAATCACAGATTACACAAACACCACACACAAAGAGGTGACTTTGAATCCCACAAAGCCTACTCACCCTCCTTGCACACAACAACCCCCTCAAGCCAGAATCACACTAACTTTACAGGATCTTACACAGTTATACATAATATTATATGAACAATTACAAGAACTTGAACAGGATTAGAAAACACCTGGTAAAACACAATACACTAGCATCCTATTGACTAGTTCTTTGAAAGACAACAAAGCACAAGGCAATCTTGCTAAGACTTGAAGAAAAACCTTTCACAAACAGTTTTGGTAATCTCTCAAATCAATCTCACTTAGAGTATCAAAAGGTTTATGTTCTATCAATTCTTTTGTTGATTAACTCTGAAATCAAAAATCATCTTTTAAACGTTTGAATCAAAAGCATATTCAACGTTAGAACAAATCAGTTAAAAACAAATTTTCAAAAAACTGTTACAAGCACATACATTTAATCGGTTAAAACCACAAATTAACTGGTTGAATGCTTTTGTCAATTATAAAACAATTTTAAAACCTTCTTTGTCAGCTAAGTTACAAACAACCAATTATCTCGATATTTTAATCGGTTATTTTTCCCTTTGCATGGAAAAACACTTTAATCTTTAAAACTGATTGAAATGAGCTTTGTCTGAGATTCAAAACCGATCTTACGAAGATTCTAAACCCCAAACCAAAACCTAAACCTAAAACATCACACAGCTTCAGGCTTCACTTGGATTTGGCACATCAAAGCTTCCCATCTTCAACACCATGAACAATGTTGTGAACAGTGTTGTGAATAGTATCATGAATAGTGTCGTGAACAATACCGTGAACAATGATGAGGGAAAAAAATTGGATGCACAATTGTATTATAACTCAAACCTTTGCTCTCAATACCAAATGATATGATTCCAAATTGAACTAATAGTAGAATTAGGAATTTAGGGTTATAGAATGGAATCAATTAAAAATAGTAACAATGAAAACTTGGAGAAAGGGAGGTGCCACAAACAAGGTTTGATAAGCTTAAGGATGATCGCCACAAGAATTGATGAATTCTTGATAAGATCACAAGAATCCTAGCAGAGATATTTCCAAAACATTCATCCTCATTATGAATTCCAAAAGTGTAGAAATAGAAATTTAGTTATAGGTCTTATCTCGTTTGAAAGGAAATAAAATAAGAAAACAATCCCTATATTTCAAGAAAGGATCATTTGTCCCAGTGGTTAAGTTGATACTTTCTAACTGGTTATAGGTTCAAATCTTAACTCCAAGCAAAATAATAATATTTTTATTCTAATACTCTAAGCATGTTATGCTTGTAATCAACATAGTCTTTTTAAAGTGTGGGCCATTCAACAATTGGTCATCCTCTCAGACATGGCTTCAACACAGACGTCTTGGTCATCCTCCATTTAGTACCCTAAAGTTCTTATTTCCTGTTTTACTTACAAAAGTGTCTGTTGAGTCTTTTCATGTTGATGTTTGTCAGTTTGCTGAACACCATCAGACAACTTTTATTCCCAATAGTAATAAAAGTTCTAAAACTTTTGATCTTATTCATTTAGATGTATGGGGACTTTCATCTATTCCTAATATCTCGGGTGAAAAATGGTTTGTTTCATTTATTGATGATTGTACTGTAGTTACCTAGATATTCCTCATGATAGATAAGTCCGATGTTTTTCACTTGCTTGTAATTTTTACCAAATGGTTTAAACATAATTTGGAAGCCCAATTAAGAGATTGCGTTATGATAATGGAAGAAAATATGTGAACTAAAACATTACAAGGTTCCTTAAGGAAAGTGGAGTTGTTCATGAATTAACCTGTGTGAACACCCCTAAACAAAATGGGGTTGCAGAAAGGAAAAATTGTCATATCCTTGAGGTTACTACAACTCTAAAATTCCAAACACTCGTTCCTAAATCTTATTGGGGGAAGTAGTGTTGACTGCCACTTACTTGATTAATGGATTACCCTCTCGGGTTCTAGAGGGTGTTGCTCTTGTTCAAATTATGACGACATTCTATCCTTCTATTCCCATTTTGACTTAGTGGATTCCCCAGTGGTTTTTGGGAAACTGGATGTAGCTCTTGGTTTAAGTGTGAACCAGTATAAACTGTTTGTGCATCTCTTTCTTCCTTGAACTCTTTAAATTCAGTTGCTGTTATTTTTACTGGTATAAACAACCGATTGTTTCTTCGAAACAACCGATTGTTTTTCTAGTGCTTTACTGTTTTGAGCTTTGTTTCTTGGCTAACTAAATTCCTAATCTGGTTTCTTGCAAAGAATTTCATTTTAGCTCAAAATTTTTGCGAAAACCCCCTTTAAACAATTCACCCCCCTTCTCGTTTAAGGCCATACATTCTAACAATTGGTATCAAAGCTTGGTACTTGAAAAATACTCAAGTTTGATCCTAAAACCTTTTTTCAATGGCTGAAAAACTACCTTTTGGAGAGGGTGCTTCAATCAAAAGACCACCTCTATTATGTGGTTTGAATTATCAATTCTGGAAAGTTAGAATGAAAATCTTTGTTGAATCTCTTGACAAGGGAATTTGGGATGCAATTGAAAATGGCCCTTTTATTCCAAAATTTGAAAAAGATGGATCTTCCATTGAAAAACCTTGGTCTCAATGGACTGATTCTGAAAACAAGAAGGCCAAATTTGATTGTATTGCTAAGAACATCATAACATCTGCCTTGAATTCGGATGAATTTTTCAGGATTTCTTAATGGTCATCGGCCAAGGAGATGTGGGACACTTTGGAGGTGACTCATAAAGGAACCAATGATGTGAAGAGAGTTAGAAAACATACTCTAATTCAGGAATATGAAATGTTTAGAATGCTTAAGGGTGAGTCAATCGCTTAAGTACAAAAGAGGTTCACCCACATCATCAACCACCTTATGAGCCTTGGGAAAACCTTTGATAAAGAAGAACTAAACATCAAGATCCTCAAGTGTCTTGATAGATCATGGCAACCTAAGGTGACAACAATTTCTGAATCAAAAGATTTGACATCCTTGACAACAGCTTCATTGTTTGGTAAGCTTAGAGAACATGAGTTAGAAATAAATAGACTCAATGTTCAAGAAATTGAAGACAAGCATGTGAGAGGCATTGCCTTGAAAGCTGCCAAGCACAAAAGCAAGCAAGAGTCAAGTGGTGAGAGTGAAGAAGAAAACCTTAGTTTGTTGTCCAAGAAGTTTAGTAGATTCTTGAAGAGAAATCGCAAGAAAGAAGCCAACAAAGAAAAATCTCAATTATGAAAGGATCCTGAGTCAATAAAGCTGTCTTGAAAGCCTGATTGTGTTCTGGAGGAAGTTACAACATGTCATAAAGGAATATATTCCATATCTTGAAAATTCAAGAGCCTTTATGACTAGTCAAAGATCACATGTGATGACCATGTGGTTTTCTGCTCTTTTTTGATGTTTTATGTGCAGGTCTTGGTTCAGTCTTTTCTTCTTGAAGACTGAAACCCACTAATACCAATTGATCACTGTAGGGTTCTGTTATGCTATAAAATCTGGTGCAGTAGTTCTCATTTACAAAAACAACCAATTGAGCCATATCTTCCAACATCTTTTGCTCTCTTTGTGTGTGAGCCTTTGCCTCTTTTTTATGCTATCAAAGAGGATCAAAACAAGGGCTGTAAGGTCTGGAGGGAGGCTTGAGGGCTGGTTTTCAGGGGATAATGAGCTCATTGAGAGATATTGTTTTGAGACAAGCACAAAGGTGATCAACAACCCAAAAGTTGTCTCCTTTGATTGGCTGAAAAGCCAAAAGCTGGACAATGTGAGGAAGCTTTTCAAGGATTAGTTGCTGAGAAGATTCTTGGAGATGAAGGGAAACATATACCCAGATTTGATTCGGGTATTCTACACCAACCTTAAGTTTCAAGGAAACAACCTTGTTTCTCATGTGAAAGGTGTAGACATGGAGATTACCCATGATGTGTGGGCTGTAGTAATTGGATTAAAGTATGCTGGTCTAAGGATTAATAAAGGAAATCTTGGTGTTGTGGAAGATTTCAACAAAGTCCAATACTACAAGAGCTGTTTGAAGAATCAACAAGCCCAAGTAAGAACTTGTTCTGTTGGAGGCTTGAAGTTAGATGAAAGGGTGCTGGCTCTTATTGTTACTTGGATTCTAACTCCAAGAGGGAACAACCATTCTATTTTAACAGAAGAAGATTTTGTTTATATCTACTACATCATGAAGAAGATCAAGATCAACTGGATTCATATAATCAAAGAACATATGCAAAAATCCATGAGGTTAACTGACTACCGCTATCCCTATGCTGTTTTAATCTCTAAATTCTTGCTCTATTTTGAAGTGAATCTTGAAGATGAGACTTCTGAGTTGGTTAAATCAACACAAGAAATGAACAATGGTTCACTAAGCAAGATGGGATTCACCAAGATAAATGGAAGATGGGTGAACAAAGATGGTGATCATGGTGGTTCATCAAGTGCTACAGCTGCTGATTTTGATGAAGAGGATCAAGCTGCTGATATGGATATCCACAATGAAGAACAACCTGCAACTAACTTTGATGCTGGAACAAGTGCAGGACATCAAGGGGATGAGATTCCTTCTATGTCCTCTTTTGAAAGATACATGGTGAATAGGCTTGATGGCTTTGCTGAAAATCAAAGAAATCTCCATGATCTTTGTGTGACCAATTTCCAGAGCATTGACAACAGATTCCAGAGCATGGACACTCGCTTTCTGACCCTGGATGAAGAGATTGAAGCTGTTCAGAACCAGATCTTTGAGCTGCAATATGGCAAGGATGACTGAAGAAAAACAACCGGTTGAATGCTCGAAACAACCGATTGTTTTTGCTCTGTACCGATTTAAATGCTATTTCTTTTAAATTCTATTTTTATCTGTTACAATTTATGTTTTATCTCTTCTTATAGTCTATTTGTGAAGATAAATAGTTGGAGATTTTATGATGTGTTGTCTTTAATTCTGCAAACTCTATCTGTTTAAGTGATTAATGTTTATGTTGTTTTGCTGCTGTTGATTTTGGTTGGTTTTGGCTGCTGGTTTTTCTGCTGTTTTGGTTAAGCAAAACAAAAGTTTTTTGTACTGCTCTAACCTGCTGCCATAGATGTTGTATATTGCTTAAACTTTGTTTTGCAGGAACTGCTTCAGATTCAAACAAGTCCAATTCAAGCAACCAGGGATTTGTCTTCATCAAATAGGGGGAGATTGTTGAATCAAGTGTGATAAAAAGCTTTGAAGAATCCAAATCCTAGCGTTTGATGGAAGGCTGAAGTTGCTGTTGTGTTTTAGAGTAGGATCTGGGGTAGTTTATCTTTGTAATCCACTCTTTATTGAATCTAAAGCTTAAGTGTTTTCAAATCTTTCAAAGTTTAAAGTGTTTTTCAAACTAAGTGAAAAACAACCTGTTGTTTTGTCGAAACAACCGACTGTTTTACACTTAGGTGTTTTTGAAAAGGTTGAAAACTGTTTTGGTTGGTTGGCTTGCTATCAAACCAAAACAACCGATTGATTCGCACTTTCAATCGATTGTTTGTTTGAAAATCCTAACAGAAACAATTTTGTTAGTTAAGTGACCTTTAAATGATTTTATAACCGAATACGCTCATGCTTTAAATGCTTTGACCATTCTTTGAATGCTATAAATAGTTTGTTTAAGTTTTATAAAAAACAAGGAGATAGAAAAACAGATTTGAGTTTTTCAGAAAGTGCTTTCAAAGATTTGAGTTTTCACCTTTGAGCTTTGGTTTATCAAGAGAGAGTGGAATAGGATTACATCTGCATTGATTTCAGTTCATTCTGTAACAAATGTAATTCGTTCTGAATACTTTGTACATTCTGGTGTTGTAAAGCCAAGAAGGGTTGTGCGCTCTTGAGGTTGTCAAGATCAACATTCTTTGTGTGTGTGCTGAGCCAAAGGAAGTGTGTTTCTTGAGGGGATCAATGTCACTTCTTTGGTGGTGTGTGTATGTAATCTGGTTTTGATTACTTAGTGGATTCCCAGTGGTTTCTGGGAAATTGGATGTAGCTCTTGGTTTAAGAGTGAACCAATATAAACTATTTATGCATCTCTTTCTTCCTTGAACTCTTTAAATTCAGTTGCTGTTATTTTTACTGGTATAAACAACCGATTGTTTTTCTAGTGCTTTACTGTTTTGAGCTTTGTTTCTTGGCTAACTGAATTCCTAATCTGGTTTCTTGCAAAGAATTTCATTCTAGCTCAAAAAGTTTGCGAAAACCCCCTTTAAACAATTCACCCCCCCTTCTCGTTTAAGGTCATACATTCTAACATTCACCACTTCAGAAAATTCTTTCTCAAGGTCAACTTCAAAATATTGAAGAAATTTAGATATAAGAACAACATAAGGGAAATGATAGTCACTTAACCTCACAGATTTTTTGCATGTGCTCCTTGAAGACATGGATCCAATTGACTTTGATGTTCTTCATTATGTAGTAGATTAGAACAAGATCTTCTTCAGTGAGGACCGAGTGATTACTTCCCCTTGGACATGAGACAATGAACGCAATGATTCTCTCATTCAGTTTTAAGCAACCTACAGAAAAAACCCTTGACTTTCAAGTGAGGATTTTTTAGGCAACTCACATAATATTGCATTTTGTTGAAGTCCTCCACCACACCTATGTTCCCTTTATTGATTCTTAACCTAGTGTATTTTAACCCCGTGATAACAGTCCACACAACAGGAGTGATCTCCATATCTACCCCTTTTACATGTGAATACATGTTCTCACCAACAATAAGTAGATTTTTGTAGAATACCTTTACAAGATCTGAATAAGTGTTCCCCGACATCTAAAAAGACCTTCTCAGCTTCTGATCTTTCAAGATCTTCCTCACATCCTTAAATTTTTTCTCCTTTAGTTGATGGCTTTTCGGCTTGACTGATACAGAAAATTTTCAATTTTCTCATTGTCACTTGAAAACCATTTTTGAAGGTGTCCAACCCTTTTGGTAGTACATGTTTTCTTCCTTTTTGGTGAGGGGGATGAAAAAGCCATGATATAGAAATAAATTTATGAAGAAGCAGTGGAAACAACTAGTTTCAAGTGAGGTTGCAGAGAGAAAAAATAGGTTCTTTCTATGAAATATTCAGTTGAAATCACACACATATATAAGTAGAAAAAGATGACCCAGATAAATTGGCTTTTAGTGAGTTATTTTTCCAATGAAAAAGAATCTTTATCAGAGGGAAGTAGGCAATGTGACAGAGCCAACAAATACAGTTTTGACTAGGCTTTTATTATGCTTGACCATTCATAAGAAAACTTGAATTTCCAATAAAGTAAAAAAAAAATATTCTTTTATGATAAGATTCTGAGGCACATTTATTGCATATTTGACTAATCAATCGGTTTTGAAAAAGCAGAAACAGGTTTAACCATGCGTAAGCAGTTTTGGCAGCTTTATGCAGAGGTACCAGAGGCAAAACAACAGGTTTTTTCGAACTTTCAACCGATTGTTTTACTGTGACAACAAGTGAATATTTTCCAAAAAAAATAAATTATCTTCCAAAGTGACGAAAAAATGCAATATGTAATTTGTTCATACCTTTACATAGAGATAACCTTAATAGATTCACCCAAAATTGTACTTTGAGATGTTCATTTGATCATATGAGGCACATACATAAGATGAGAATGTACAACTTACTTTACATGGGTTAAGAATTTTTTGACTTGTCAAGAACATATGTAAGCTGCATACTTTTGAAGCATAAGGACAAACAATGCTTAGGTTGGTTTTCCCAGAGCACCTTTTCTTTGATTTCAATGTTTCCTTGACTGCCATGAATACCTAAAAGAGAGAAATGAAGAAGCAAGATTTGGTCCCCTTATGAATTTGGGTCCATAGGCATTAGTTGGGACATTAAGAACCTTAGAAATCTTAGGAACCCATTTCAAAATACCTTTAGGAACAAAAAACATCCTCAGTTTGCAGAATCTAAGAGTGTGGCCTTTTTTCATGTAGTAATGGCAAATTTTAACCGGTTAATTCGACAAAACAAAAAGTTGTTTTTCAAAGAAACTTTGAAAATGATCTGTTCTTGTTGTTTGGGTTAAAGCTCAAAATGTATGGCTTGAATGTGATTCTGTCTTTGTTTGTGCTTCATTTACTGCTAGGACTAATGCTCCATGGATGCTTCATAATCGATGAAATACTTGTCTTAATTACTGTGGAAAAATCAGGTTTAGGGTTACTCATATTTTTCGTGAAAGGAATGCATGTGCTGATAAGTTGGCTAATTTAGGATTTACTCAGAGAATGATTTCATTAGTATAATAGGTTTTCATCTAGTCTGCTCTAAGAATTCTTTATGAATAGGTATAGTATACCTATGTATCGTTTTTGTTAACATATGGGTTTTCGTCTAGTCCTCCCATATTTTTTTTGTATTTTCTTTCATTTTCTTTTTTTAATAATACTTATTTCATGTGATGGTAGATGATTGTTGTTACTTAAGATGTCAGCCTAGCTGAGATGTCAAGTTGTGATAGAGATCAAATAAAAGAGGATTTTACTAATGGAGGAAGAGGCCATCCACCCAAACATTTAAAGTTCTTCCTTCTAGTCTTCTAAAAAATTAAAGAAGAATTAAAATAAAGAGAGGACCAAGCCTAAAGCCAAAAGAAGACTACAAGCATTCAAGAATAGGCTCCAATTAATATCTCTCTTTATAGTTTCTTTTGTATAAATTTGTAAATAATATAGAATACCTTTAGGATGTTCTAAAGAGGGAAACCTTAAAGACACCTATTTTGTATAGCACCTATAGGCATTAGCTTTAGGAAAATCTAGAAGGTTCCTCTTCACTCTCCATTTAGGCGCTAGAATTGGAAGAGTTAGAAGGCTACCTTGTAAAGCTTCTCTTGTAAGCTTCTTTTGTAATATGTGACCGGTCCTTCTCCCTATAAAAGAAGGGCTTGGGTCTTTGAAATGATAGAATTGATTTTTGAGTAAAGAAACTCTCCCAAATTGGTGAGTGAATTGAGAGAAACTTGTGTCTTCTTCTCTTCTAGTCTTATCTTGAGTGCATTCTTGGACTCTCAAGTGGCAGCAACTACACTCATCTTGAATCCTTTCATCCTTCAAGTGGCGTGCACATCTCCAAGAGCTACAACCATATAAGTTTCCTAGTTCTTTTCATCTTCTTCATCCATTTCCATTCCAAAACAAATTCTAAAACATGTCTTTGATGTTTCTAGTCATTTCAATCGGTAGAACTTGCTTGTTTTGTGTTTTTGTTCGGTAGTTTCTCTTAGTTTGCTTTTCTTGTGGTTTTGGTTGTGCTTCCTTGTGTTTTAATCGGTTCATTTGTGTTTTCTCTTGTTTTAATCGGTTCATATGCCATATTATGGGTTTCTAAGTGAGTTTGGCTACTTGAGTTTTGGTGAGTTCTTGAATGTTAAGAACATTGATCCAATTCTTAAAAAGTGTCTAATCACATTCCAACTCTTGTTGAATCCATAACATGTTCATATCATATCTCTATCATGTTATTGGAATCATATCAAGTTTTATAGTGATACCTAACATGAAAGCTTTTATAAAAAAAATATGAATCCTTTTCCATATGTGACTGGTACTGATAGCTTCACAAATTGGAATATCCTCTTGATAACCATCTTCTCCATATGGAAACAGTAACTGATATTACAAGGGAATGAAAGTTTTGTATGTCACAAATTGGAATATCCTCTTGATAACCATATTGTCAATTGTCCATAACTTTATTTCAAGAAAATATCTCTTCCTACATCCATCGTACTAAGGTCACCCACTAGTAATACTAATATCTCATCAGATGTGGAAGTATTGTAAATTCTAGGATCCTTGCATCGATTTCTATATAATCTCAATCCAAAGTCAGAATGTTCATCAATATGTAGCACATCTCTAACTCTTCTACAGGATTGTGCAAGAACATTGTGTTAATCAATCATCTTCATCAAATCTGCAATCAAAGACTTGTCAAATTTGGACACTTTGATTTTAGACCTGTATAGAAAATATGATGAAGTATTTAGTTGTCAACAGTACCACATTTTTTTAAAAGAAAAGCATTCTTCGAACACTTACTCAAAGTTAGAAACTCTATTTTTTACTCATTTTCAGTATCATAAATGTACAGTTGTGCAAACTTAGGAGTGCTTCAACTTTCTGGTAGCAAACTTCCAATTCGGAGGTGATTTTGGCCATTTAGAATAAATTGTGGAGGTCTAGATCCATCATTAATTGAAGAATGAATCTTATCGCCAATTGAAGTGAATGAAAACATATTGTTGTAGTTCCGAATATTTTGTAAATAATGATTGCTTCTGTTGTCTTCACCATTTAATAACCTTTGAATCAATTGAAGAGGTTTTCGTGGGAAAGGAAGTTGAACTTTTCCCTTTTGACAACATATGGAGAAATTAATTTTTTTTATAAGTTTGTGTTTTTTCTAATCTTCATACCAAACTTCAGCCATACCATGCTCACACTATATAGCAGGTTGTCTAAATACAATAATTTCTAATTTTGAAAAATGAATAATTAATTATGTTTGCAATAACATATAGTATATAATAATAGCTAAATGATTCTTTTAGAAATGTACCTTGACTTTCAGATTTTGCATACAAATCTGAGATGAAAATGCTTTGTTTGTCATCTAATATCAAAACAAAAGACAAGTAACATAATGTGAAAGTTAAGCAAGACACTTTACATGCAAAGTTTAGCAATGTAATTTACCTTTGTTTGCTTCATATTGGCAATCATTGTCGTAAATCAAAGGGTATTTATTGTTTTTTGGAATTTCTATATAACATATTATTTAGCTTCCGAGTGTGGTAAACAATTTATATGGCTCGTGCTTCCAACACATTCAATAAGGGAATGTATTTGTCTTGTACTTCCAACACATTGAATAGATAGTTTAGTTGATAATAAAAATTAACAATAATAATTTGTAATGACAAAATTGAAGTATAATTATGAGTTTCACTTTCATTGCTAGTACCTAACACTTTTTGTTTGTGAATCATGTCTCTCTATCATAAGTGCCAAAATGATTACATCCTGTACAAACCAAAAAATTAGTACAAATACTTTATACAACAACATACATCTTGCAAAAAAAAAATATAACTTAACCTTACCAGTGTTTATCTCAGATAAGGGTATCCTATTCACAATGTTATCAGATGTATTTATCAAATATATTAATTCAATTGTATATATAGTTATATTTAAAATATGACTTATAATAAAAATTACACATTTGACTGGTTACATGTCACACACTTATTGCACAAAAAACAAAGAATCAGGGAACATGTTTTGGATAACACTTATTGTACCTTATATGTTTTTAGTCATATTCACCTCAAGTGTTGACAATTGTGAATAAGATTTACTCATAGGAAGCTCTGATATACCATGTGCCATGATACACCTATCATTTTATTCTCTCAATGTGTGCTACAGTTTCAAAATAATCCATACAACAAAATACATCTTGCAAAAATATATAACTTAATCTTACCGTTGTTTATCTCAGATAAGGGTATTTCGTTACAATGTTATCAGTTACATTTATGAAATATATTAATTCAATTTCAATTGTATATAGAGTTAAATCTGAAATATTACTTATAATAAAATTTACACCTTTCAGTGGTTGCTTATTAGAAACACTTATTGCACACAAAAAAAAGAATTGGGGAACTTGTCTTTGGATAATAGTTATTGTACCTGATATGTTTCCAGTTGTATTCACCTCAAGTGTTGACAATTGTGAATAATTTTCCCTCATAGAAAGCTTTGATATACCACGTGGCACTAAAAACCAATGTAAAATATATGCGAAAAATTATTGAGGTTTTAGACTATGATATACATGTCATTTTATTCTCTCAGTGTGTGCTACAATGCGTATTGCATAAATATACATTATTGGAACTTCAATTAACAATTTACATTCAGAATAATTGAAATTGATTACACAAAAGGTGTAAAAACCCGAGTAAGCACTCCATATAGAAAAATCAAGTGAGATTGAGATATACACCTATATACGCCGAGTTTGAGCATTAGCTCGCAGTGGCTATGGGTTATAGTTCAACAAAAGGTTAGTTCTTTGGGAACCACATGGTTTTTCATGCCTAGATTGAGCATTGATTTCTTGAGGTAGAGATGAGTTAGCTAAAGAGACGAGTTGTCTGCATTTACAGTAGTTGTTATGCTTAAGCTAGTCGAGGTTTACTAAGTTAAGCAACGGGACATGCAGTGGCTTAAGCTAGTTGAGGTTGATTGGTTATCATCTACCCACTAAGAACCGTCGTGCCATTCGTCGGACCACTAGAAAGACTCTTCGCTTAGCTAAGCTCAACTCGAGCCTGGGGGCTTGTGTACTGGACAGAGCGCTCATGGCTCAGTGCTCGGTGGTGGGATCTCGGTGCATGGCATAGGCAGGTCAGCTCGGCTATGGGGCCATTAAAATGGGCCATGTGGTTGGGCTCAGTTTGTTCAGTAAACCCGTCTTGGCATAATTAAAATAACCTTTTATACGTTAATTTAAGGCTACTAGTAAAGGGTATTTTTGAACCTAGGGTACGTTTAGTACATGTGGTGTCTAGGTCAAGTAAATGTTTCTTTTAAACTAAGTATGTGTGTTTTAGGCACATAGTGGTTAGGTTGCATGTATGACAAAAGATAGCGTTGCACCATGAGTTGGGTGCCCACGTAAGCAGAATGGACCCCTGATGTTGGTACATGAGTTGGTGCCGTGGTGGTTATTTTGTTATTATTTTATGCACTTCCTGGAAGAAAGATTTCGTTTTGTTGCAACACAAGGAGAGTGTGCCCCTGAACATAATATTTTCCTGTTGAGTATGCTTTCAGTTGAGATTAGATTCTTGTGATGGAAAGTTGTTACAAGAGGTAAGCTATAAAAGGGGTTTGAGACCCCAGGTAAAGGTACGTTGTTTCTAAGACTGAAATTGTTACTTCTTGTTTCTTATAAGCCTTGTACTGACTTGATCGTCAGAGTGCAATCAATAGGTAGGGCCCCTTCTTTTTCAACGGAGCTATGTTCCAAAGCAGCAAGAGATAAGACATACTCGTGAAGAAATAGACAGAGCTAGAGCTTGTCATCAGAGTCAACCGGTGAGCAGGTCAACCGAAAAGAACAATAGTCCTTCTTCCAAACAGATTATTTGTGCGTATTTTTGTCTTGGCTCCACAAAAAATTGAATTTACTGGGATGTATGAAGGAAATGAAACCATAAAAGAGAAGCATACCATAACAGTGATTGAGATTCTGCATGCACCAGGACAAACTATGATAGCAAGTTGTTCGCGAAAAGGGAATTGTAATCCCACTTTTCCTACAGAATGAGCAAAGCTTTCATTTTTCTTCAACAACAATTATAACTTTCCCTTTTCGATTTTGAATCATGCATTGCATGTGGTGGCTAAGTGAAGAAAATATATAAAATAAGATCATGAAATTTTATAGCATGGAGCACACCGAACTGAACATTCTTTTTTGTATTTATAACTTTGAATGCTCATCTTCAAAATAGAACGTAAATTTTTCTCTAAATAGCTATTTTTTGGTACCACAAGGCGATGCATTGCTTCTGTGACATTTTTATTGTGGAGTACATCTCTTTATTTTACACTGCACGATTTTCAATACTTATCATAAGCTTTGTCATTTCAACCTATTCCTATTTCCTATTCATATCATGGTTATTTATTTTTTTATTTATAGGATTGTGCTCTTAATGGTTATTATCTAAGGGATTATTATTATTTCCCTATCAATAATCTCAACTTTGAAGGGAGAAAGCAGTACACTTAATAAGATGAAATGAAATGACAAACTAACAATGAATGTAGTTTAATTTAATGGCAGATCATTAGTGTAAAAGCATATGAATTATGCCAACACATTACGAAAGTCGCAAGATAATGAAAAAACAAAATAATTAAAAAAATAAATATTTTGCACATGTAGAAACACAATGTGATGGTTATACTAAAATCAACAATAATTATTCATGGTTGGGTCTGGAATAACAACTTCATGACCTAAAAAAAACATAAGCAATCAACAACCATAACCAAAATTACAGAACCCCGATGACTTCCCGTAATAGAGTTCATTGGTCCTTACATATTACAAAATGAACAAAGTATCTAATGAGAACATGTAAAATCAGAAAATACTTCATTTCTCGATCTTAATATAAAACATCAAACATCAATATTCTTCCATTTCAAAAAATATTCAAACATCAAACAAGTACACCACTACATTGAACCCACTTTCAATGATGTAATCGTCAGAGAATTCTATGCCAATGCTTTCCATGTCAAGACAGATTCAAATGAAAAAGCGTCATGGGTAAGAGGAATAAAAATCAAGTATGATAGAGATTCAATCAATGAATACTAGAACATTAGACTGAACCTAAGTGAGAAGGAAGCCAATGACTACCACATATCCATGAGGGAATTAACTCTAGTAGAGAAGTCTGGAATATTGTGCATTGTCGGAAAGACTTTTGAATTAAAGAGGACTGGAAGACCATAAAAGATTTGAAGAGTCAATCTCAAAACTGTAACACAAATTTGGGAAACCTTCATCCTAGTCAATGTGAGTCTAGGCACACATGTGTCAAATATAAACATTGTCAAAGCTCAACTTCTATACTGCATCATGAGCAGAAGGGTGGTAGATGTTGCTGAAATAATTTATGATGAGCTCCACAAATTTGTACAGTCAAAGGCTACCATGAGAGAAATAGCCACTACGGTTCCCTGGCCTCGTTCATGGAATGTGCAAGGTCAAAGGTGTTCCAATACCTAGCCACCCTGTAAGAAAACTATGATTGCCGTTGGACAAAGTTTACAAAATAACCAACTGCAGAAATCCTCTATAGGATATTCAAGGACCTACACCCAGAGCCAAGTAAGTAATTTTGGATTTTCAAAACTGGTTTTGTGTTAAGTTTTTGTGTTCACAAGATTAGCACACTGCATGAATATCTGAAAGTAAGAACCAAAACTGCTCTTAAACCCAAAACAGTTAAAAATAGTGAGCTTAAATATAAAAAAAAACATGAAAAAACATACCCGAGTCCCAAGAATTAAAAAGAGGAAAAGAATGAGGCAATGTGGTTGACTAGCTAAAATGAAAAGGAGAAAAGAAAATATAAGCGGCCATGAAATCCTTAACTTCATTAAATTGTGCTTTGTGCTAGCTTAGAACTACGAAACAAGATACAAAACTAGCTGAAAAGTGTAGAAATCACATAGAGAGTAAAACCAGCTAGTTGGGTGGGGATTTGGACTTTAATTGGGGAATAAATACTAACTGATGCATGCTTTAGATATTTTGAATTGGTCTAACTGTATATGTGAGCTAACTTAGTGTACCAAGACTTGAGCTAAAACTACAAGTATGGAAACTGCTAATTCTTCTTCAAAACTTGTTGAATTTCTTTATGAGTAGACTTAAGGTTTCATCTTGACCTGAATTCTCCTATTCTTCACTGGAGACCTTCTTTTGTGTACTAGCCGTAAGAGTTATACTCTTGATTTTATTTTCAGAATTCTCTTGATCATTCAGCTTGTTAAGTTCTAACTTAGGTTCTCTAGCTTTCCAAATAAAGTTATTGTAGACAATTTTGATAAGTCTTTGGATTCAGAGATTGCTGTGACTTTTGGTTGTCAGCTTCTATCCAAACACTTCAGAACCTTTATCTTCAATTCCTCTTTATCAAAGACTTCCAAGACCTGTTAAGTGATTCACTATGTGTGTGAACCTTTTTTGCACCTTAGCAATAATTTCCCTTTGTTGCATTATGTACAATTCATATTACTGAATGAATGTGTATCCTTGCTCTTTTTACATCCTCAATTCCTTCATGAGTAACCTATAGAATATCCCACATCTCCTTAGCCGAGATGCACTGAGACACCCTGAAAAACTCATCAAGATTCAAAGTAGGTGTAATAATATTTTTAGCTACAAAATCATATTGAGTTTTTCTACTTTCAGACCATGTTTTCTTTACAGTTTATTCTTTAACAACATGCATAAGAACAAAAGGAGCATTCACCACAACATCCCATATACCCCTATCAATAGATTCCATAAAGATCTTCATTCTAACTTTCGAGAAAGAGTGATTGACACTACATATGAGGTCTATTAATAGACGCACCTTCAGCAAACGAAAGCTTAAACTCATATATTTTACAAAAACTTGATTAACTTTCAACCCCTAGCTCTTGATACCAGTAGAGGGGGGTTGAGTTGTAGTTAGAAAGATTTTCGAAAATAATTGTTTACAACAATTCAGAAAGAATTTTAACATATTGTTTTCCAACAACATATTGATTTTGTAATTGAAATACACAAATACAAAAAATATATTTGTTTTATTAAAAAACAATTGATTAAACTCTTCAATACACAAATCTTATAACACAATCTTTTAAATCATAAATACAATTTGAAAAGACCTAAATTCGCTCTAAAAGAAACAAATATATGAATTAATTTCAACATGTTATTTTTTGAATTAATAGATTGTTTTTATGATCAAGAATGACTGGAAAGAGATTTTTACAAATTATATGATAGGTACATAATTCAGAAATATCAATCAATGTTTTAAAGAAAACCTTTAATATTTATATTGTTAATCAACAACTAATACAAATTGATACAAAATATATCAATATTTAATGTAATAACCAACATTAATTATCATAGTAGTTTTAGTTATTACAGAGAATCAAACAAGTCTGCAAAAAACAAAAATAACAGATGAAATTTTGAAAACAACCAATTGATTATACCAATACAAATTCTTATCCATATATATTATTAAGCAAGGATAAAGAACACATAAAGAAACCAAGATTTTATACTGGTTCACTCACAGTAAAGCTTCATCCAATCTCACCTCACATCAAGGTGAATTACACTAAAACAACACAATTTCTTTACAAGAGGTACAACACAGTTCTTGAACACTACAAAAACATAAATCACTCATTGCAACACCCTGTCACATTAGTGATACACACCAAGAAACCCTATCTTGGCCCTAATGTTTCATCTTGTATCAACAACACTCTCTCATACAAAGAGCTACGAAATGACTACAAGTTAGATTATAAATTGGAAATCTAGCTAACTAAACTAATATACTCTAACAACTCCTTGTTTACCATATGATCAACCAATGTAGCCATCAAGTGACCTTCTAATAAATGATGTCTAAATTTATCAAACAAAACTATTAGATTGTTTGTAACCATAAAAAACCCTATCTTAAAGAGTCTTTTATTATTATTTTTCCTATATTACACTTTTATGACTTTATGTGCTATGATTTTAATATAGATATTTCAATGCTACTATTGGAAAAATACTAAATTTCACAATTTTTAATAAAATATTATATTATAATAAAATAATAATTTATTTAGTTTTTTTTATAAAAGTTTTCATGTTAAGCATCAGTATGCAACTTGACATCTTAGCTAGGTTGCCACCTCAAGTAAAAAATCATTTGTCATCACATGAAAAAAATATTATGTAAAAAAATACAAAAATAATATGGGGGGACTAGACCAAAATCCATATGTTAACAAAAACGATACATAGATAGACTATATCTATTCATAAAGAATTCTAATAATAGAATAGATGAAAATTTATTATCCTAAATAAATAATTTTATATGAATAAATTTAGTTGAAGAGTGGTGATTTTAGAAAACTAGAAAGTGTTAAAGTATATCATTCGTTATGATTTTCATTCGAGAGTATAATAATACTCTACCACTTCATAATCCCTACAATTTTGAACATCTAAAACTAATCATTAATTGTGTTTTAAAAACAATTTTATAAAAAAAGTCCTACTCAACGTGCCAATTTTATGAATATATATAAAAGTATATTATCAATGATTTCAAAAGTGTCAAGATAGTTAACACAAATAAAACATCCGATATTAATTAAATGAACGTATTATTAAAAAAATTATTATATTAATTAAATTAAAAATAGTTTTATAAATTAAAAATTATTAATATTTAAAATAATTTCTATTATTAATAAAAATTTATAGACTAATTTTTAAATTAGTATTTAATTAGTTATCTACATTTCTTTATGAAATTTCAACATGTAATTGTCTTTTCTATAATCCTTCATGCGATTGCAATGCGGCCATGAATTGGTTTCCTCTTACCACTTACTTTTATAATCTCCTTTTTCCATTTATTTTGAATCGATCAATTTTTTTATTTCTGATAACTTTTACTATAATACTCTTGTTTTTGTCCAAACTCAAATTTTATCTCTATACTCTTTACCCTCGAAAAATCAATGCCTCATCTCAAACCCAATTTCAGTGTCATTTTTTTTTTCTAAATGATTAATTGCTTATAACTAACTAAATTTTTTTCTTGATACCTTTATTGATTAAAACTTAAACAATTATTTTCTTTCTGACATCATTAATATTATCTATTTTATCTATCATTATTTTTATTGATAATATATATATATATATATATATATATATATATATATGTATATATACATATATATAATTATGTCTTTTACATTTATAAGTCACTTTAACTAGCAATTTTATTAACACTTAATGGAATAGGTTAGTTTTTTTTCAACATTTTAACTACAAATAATTTTTTCCCATTTTGACCAACTCTTAAACTTTTGTGTAGTTCCAAACATAGCCTTTTTGATATCTTCATTAACTACTGAGATTGTTATTTTACTCTTAAAAGTAAGTTTGTAAATTTATAGATTGAGTTAGGAGTGGGATCCCTAAATTTTATGTTGTAAATTTAGATTTTAAAAATGTCAAATCAAATTAATAGTTTATTTACATAAAATCAACTTCTTATTCATAGTTATAAACACATTTTCATTATACTTTATTTTTGTTTAAAATCTATGTTTTTTTTCATTATTTAACAATAATATAATAATATTTTCATTATATCTTTATTTTAAATTTTCAAATATAATTTTATGCGAAAATTTTAAATAAAATTTAAAAATACTAACATGAAATACTTACTTATTAGCTGTAATAAACCTTATTAAATACAACTACGTAAAGCAAATGTTAAAGAATATTACGCGGATTAAACGGCAGGGAATGGCATTTTTTTTTTCTTACATTAACATGCTTAATGGAAACATTTAGAATATATATTTTGGGTAAAATAATTAGGCAATTATTTTTTACATGTTGTAATATCTTTTATTGAAAGACATATTCCTATACCATTAGTTTCATTCATAAGAGAATCTCAAGCTCTGATATGCCTCTTTATAATATTTCATTTTCATTAATATTGCTACAAAATCTAGCTATTAATGATAAAATTAATTTTCAGAATGAATAGGTGGTCCTAAGTTCATGCTTTAAAACTGTTTTAAAAAATAAATAAAAAATGCTTAAGAAATTAAAAATATGCTTTTAAACATAAATTTCTCTTACGTTTCTTTAATTTTCAAAGCATGAAATGATGAGAAAACAGGAATCAAATAATGGAACATATTCTCAATAAATTCATCAAGCATATTTTTTTATCTTTTATTTTCTCATCACCCGAATTCTTTTCAAAAAAGTGGTATTCTGTGTTTCAAGATTGGATTTTATATTTGAATGAATATCCTAATCGTATAAGGTGGGCTTTTTAACTACGGATCTAGCAAATTAAAAATTTAGATAGGATCCAATTCCATAAGATATCTCCCTTTCAAAAATTAACACTAATAAAGTATTTTTTTCCCCTTGTTTCAAACAAATCTTCAAAAAATTTGTAGAACAATTTTACAAATATAAAACTAAAACACAATACAAAAATATATTATCGAACTGTATGTGTGATACCTCCCAATAATCTAAGATTAATGAAAGAAAGAATAAAATCCAATACTAGAGCTTTTAGGAAGACAGTTATGAAGATTGATGGACTTTAAAACGATGAAGATTCATCCACAAACCAAAAACAAAGATATTGAGAATAATATGTTTCAAAAGAACGATTCCATGCTCAAGCAATAAACTTTGTTTTAGTGTTTGGGGATGGAACATCTATTATATATATATATATATATATAAAAAGTAACTTTATTCAAGTGAATGATATTGACTTAATAGAATAGAACCGTTGGATGCAAAAGTTTTGGATCCGATTCTTGCTCTTCCTTTTACATCATGTCCTTAAAAACAGCACAACCCCACATTCTTTCAAACTTTTATATTAAATAACTCCTTTAATGGTAAGGGACACTAGTAACCTACTATTCTCTTTATTTACGCACACACACAAAGCTATTTTAATAGTGACAATCCCAAATTACCATGATCTGAGTATCTTTCACCTGCCATACTATACCACCTTTTGTAATATTATATATTATATATGAATCTAACAACTTCCTTAAAAGAGATGTGCAATAGTACAAGCATTATCTACTTTGTGGCATGAAAGAAAATAGAACATTTTAGAAAAACAATCCATTACTACAAAGATAGAATCCATACCCTTAGATATATTGGGAAGCCCTAAAATGAAATCCATAGAAATGTCTACCCAAGGCATGTCTGGGATGGGCAAAAGAATATATAATCCATGAGGTTGAAACTTAGACTTAGCTTTCCTACATGCATGCATTTATCGCATAAGTTGTGTACAAATTTTAGCATGTTGGGCTAAAATAAATGTTCTTGCACTGTATCTAAGGTTTTTACTATCCCAAAATGTCTCATCAAACCTCCCTCATGTGTCTCCTTAACAAAAGATTGTTTCAAAGACCTTTGAGGCACACAAAGTCTTTTTCCTTTAAAGAGAAAACCATCATGGATGAAAAATTCTTTGTGATCTCCTTTTGAGAACTCTTGCAAGATAAGATAAAAATCAAGGTCATCCTTATAAATTTCTTTGATGTGGTCAAAATCCAAATATTGAGTGTTTAAGAAATTAACCAAGGTATGTTGTCTAGAAAAAGCATCAATAACCACATTTGACTTGCCTTGCTTATGTTTGATCACATAGGGAAATTGGTCAATAAACTCTACCCACTTGGCATGTCTTTTGATAAGTTTGCTCTAACTTTTCAAATATTTAAGAGATTCATGATCACTGTGTATCACAAACTCTTTTGGAAAAAAGATAATGTTGCCAGATTTGGAAAACCCTAACAAGAGCATAAAGCTATGGGGTGGCCATCTTGAAGGAGGATTACCCCAATTCTTATATTAAAGGCATCACACTCAATCTCAAATGACTTAGTAAAGTTGGGTAATCTTAAGATGGGAGCTTTGGTCAATTTATCTTTCAATGTTTCAAAAGCTTTAACTTGTTTTTGGCCCTATTTAAACACCACATATTTCTTTACTATTTCATTGAGAGGTGCAACAATAGTATTGAAATATTTTACGAATCTTCTATAGAAACTAGCTAACCCATGAAAGCTTCATACTTCACTATCATTTGTGGGTGTAGGCCAATTCCTAATTGTTGTTACCTTTTGTTCATCCACATGCACCCCTTGAGAGCTCACTACAAACCCTAAGAATTCAACATTATGGCAAAGACACATTTTTCAGGATTAGCATACAACAAATCTTTTCTACGGGTTTCTATACCTTCCTTACATGCTTTATGGTCTTCTATGTTCAAGCTATATATGAGAATATCAACAAAATAGACAACTACAAAGTTGTCGATAAAAGGTCTTAAGACATGATGCATAAGTCGCATGACTAACCACTCATACAATCCAAATTTGGTCTTGAAAGCGGTTTTCCCTTCATCTCCCGGTTTAATCCGAATTTCATAATACCCGCATTTAAGATCAATTTTGGTGAAAACTTAAGACCCATGAAACTCGTCTAACAAGTCATCTAATCTAGGGTTGGGTTTTCTATCCTTAATGGTGATCTTATTAATGGCGTGACAATCCGTACAAATTCTCCAACTGCCATCCTTTATAGGGACAAGAATGACAGGCATAGCACAAGGACTCAAGTTGTCTTGGACCCAACCCTTTTCTAATAATCCCTTGACTTGTTTTTGAATCTCTTTGCTCACTTCCAGATTGGTTCTATATGCAGGCCTATTTGGTAAAAAAGCTTCAGGAATAAAATCAATTTGATGTTCAATACCTTTTAACGAGGGTAATTTTTTAGGAGGATCTTGGAAAGCATCCTAGAATTTCTTTAACAAAGAATCCAAACATTTAAAACTATCTAAGGAAGCATCTATTTTTAAACATTTTCTCGGATAAGCTATAAATATCTCTTTACTAGCCATCATTACCTTTTTTACTTCTTTTGGGGAGATGAGAAGGCTCGCTTTGAAATTATTTTTTCTCTTTTCTTTTCATTTTCTCTCTTTTGTTTCATTTTTATTTGGTCTTCATTCACCTATTTTGGAGAGAGAGATTTTAGCATGACCTTATGCCCTTGGAAGTGAAAAGAGATTTTATTAGTAAGACCATCATGTAAAATTTTCCTATCATATTGCCATGGCCTTCCTAAAAGAATATGGGTTGCTTCCATAGGCACAACATCATATAACACCTCATCTTTATATTTTCCAATGGAGAAAGCTATGAGGACTTGTTTATTAATAATCAATTCTCCCTCTTCACTAGGCCATTGTAATGTATAGGGCTTTGTATGAGAGATGGTGGGTAATCCAAGTTTCTCCACCACTTTTGATGGAGGTTGGCTCCATTTTCGATTGTTCTTCTTAAAGAATTGAAGAGGTTGGCGGAAGCAAATGGATGTAACGAAACAAGGAGGCCCCAATGGAGTTATGGTGTCCTTGAAGGTGCATGATAGGTAGGGAGAGTGGTTGGTTTGGCATATCACTTGGAGAAAGATGAAATAGAAGATCAAAGGTGTCCAACCTAGAGATACTAGACAAGGGAATAGAAGCTTGCAAATTTGACAACATTTACTCATAAAATTGATCTTGTATTTTTATGAGCCAAGCACCCCTTTATATAGGAATGAGGTCTGACCATTGTACAAAGGAAGTCGTGGGAAATTTCAAATATCCTATGTTTGAAATTGGCACCTAAAGAGTAGTCACATGGTAAGCATGTTTAGGTTTGCTTAATGTGACTAATGACCAACCTAGGTTAAATTATGAGTCTTTTAGAAACCCTAATTTAACCTATGTTGATTTTTAGGTACCTAATTCAATCCTAATTACAATTAAGAAAATTTACAAGTAAAATTCTTATTCTACTTTTGATAAAAATAAATTCTACTCCACACTAGGTTTATGACATTTTTGAACATGTATAGGAAAGTTTCTTTGCCATCAGTAGCAAAGTCCCAGTCTTCTTGGATCTTCCTTACCATTGACCTAGCTGTTGGGCCTGAACTTGGGCTTGAGCTTGGCCTTCTTCCATAATATTTTGTACTTGCCACATTGGCACAACTAGTCCCACCAACTATCAAGGATCAAGGAACATAAATTGTCATTGATAAGGCAGCGGGTATGGAAAATATTTTCCCTTTGATTTTCATTAAATGATTTTGAAGTTGCCCCAGCATGCACCTTACCACTAACAAATCACCTTCACATGGTATTTCATACTTTTCCTCACTTGGGTATTTTGAAGAGTTAGGGAAGTCAGGCCTAGAGGATTGGGAACTATGATCACTTACTACAACCCCTCATTTGACCATCATGGTTCTTTTTGTAGGACAATTGGCAACTATGTGCCCAAAAACTATACATTTAAAACATTTTCTACTTGAGGTTTTGATGGATTTGTGTCTTCTTCTTTGCGGTTTTGAAGGTGATTTGCGGAAGCCTCATGGATTGAAGGTGGAACAAGGATCTCACGTAGAGAGCTGGATTCCTTGAAGGTGCATGCTAAGTATGAAGAGTGAGTGGTGAGGCCATCTCACTTGGAAGGTGACGGTTTAGGGAGATTAAGAGCCTAATCCTAAGAGGTTTTAGGCAAAGAGTGAGAATGACACAAAATTGGCAGCATTTCACCAATGAATTAATCTTCTAAATACATGAGGTAGAGTCCTCCTTTTATAGCCAAGGAGGACCAGAAATGGCCAAGGCAAATGGTGGGAAATTCAAAACCTAAAGGTTTGAATATTGGCGCCTAATTGTAGCTCACATGGGAAGTGTGACTAGGTGTGCTCCATGTGCTTCAATTAGGTCTAAATGACCGGCCTTAGTTAGATTAGGTGTTTCTAGAAACCCTAATCTAACTTAGGTTGGTTTTTAGATGCATATATTTAACCTAATTACAATTAAAAAAAATTACAAAGAAAATTCCTATGCTACTTTTGACAAGAATTTAAAGACTATGCTACGCTTGAATTTGGACAACTTGGAACATGTAGAGGTAAGTCTCTTTGCCATCAGTAGCAGTGTTCCAATCCTCTTCAAGCCTCTTAGCCATGGCCCTTGTAGTTGGCCCAATATGTCTTGATGTTTGACTCTCCTTTGGGTTGGTGCTTGGCCCTCTTCCATCAGGTTTTGGTGGGTGACTTAGGAGTACAAGTGCAAGGATGGTCTTTAGAAACCTTATTTTGTGGGGTGGTTTCGTTTGATAAATTGGAAGGAAAAGTTTTAGTTGAAATTTTGTTTTTGTCCTTCCAAGAAGATTTATAGAACCCATCATTGTGATTCCCCTTGATGGCTAGGTGAACAATTATTCTAATGAAGAATACCCATATAACTTTACAATACCTTGTATTTCTCGCCTTAAACCACTTACAAACCTAGCAATCTTTGACTCTTTACTATCATGCATATTAACGTTAGTCAAAGTAGTTTCTAATTCTTTGCAGTATTCATTTACAGTCCTAGATCCTTGATGAAGTCGTTGGAACTTGAACAAGTGTCCCTTCCTATAATGAGGAGGAACAAATCGCACACGCATGTATAACTTTAAATTGTTCCAAGAGACCATTCTTCTTCTTCCTCGTCTTGACTTCCATAATGCATGTTGTATCTTGTAGCTCTTCTAGGCTCCCACCTCCTCTCCCGATTTTGCCTCTCTTGGGTGTCTTCAAGCCTTTGCATCCTTTCCACGAATTGTCTCATGTCCTATTCTTTTTTAACCAAGCTCCTTTTGGTCTCTTCAGCTCCACCAACAAGTGTGCTTTTTGAGAACAAGGTGATTTGGAGGATTCTCCTTATGACAAATGAGCCATAATTTTTCACAAACAATTAATTAGTTTCCAAACACAATTAGTTTCAAAGAGTCCACACTTGCAAGTAAAGCTTTAAGTGAAAGAGGTCAAAACTCTTATCACTCACTCAAAAAGGACTCAAACACAACTTAAAGAATTTGAAGACAAACAAGAAAAAGCTTCAAGAAAGAAAGTTGAACCAAAGTTGAATCAGGATGAAGACAAAACTTTAAACAAGACAAACAATCAAAACATGTTTGAAGACTCGAAGAAACTTACTTAGACTTTAAGTATGAAGTTTTATGTGTTAGAATGTATGGCTTTAAACTAGAGGGGGAAGGGGGAAGGTGAATGGTTTAAAGGGGATTTTCACAAACTTTTTATGATAGAATGAATTTTTTTGCAAGAAACCAGATTTGGGAATTTAGTTTGCCAAGAACAAAGCTCAAAATAGAAAAGCAACAGAAAAATAATTGGTTGTTTCGCAGAAACAATCGGTTGTTTATACCAGTAAAAAATAACAACAACTGAAATTAAAGAATTTAAGGAAGAGAGAATTGCACAAACAGTTTATACTGGTTCACTCTTAACCCAAGAGCTACATCCAGTTTCCCAGAAACCACTAGGGAATCCACTAGGTAATCAAATCCAAATTACATACACACACTACCAAAGAAGTGACCTTGATCCCCTCAAGACACACACTTCCTTTGGCTCAGCACATACACCACTAAGAATGTTGATCTTGACTACCTCAAGAGCCCAAAACCCTTCTTGGCTTTACAACACTTGAATGTACACAAATCACATAACGAATTACATTGTTACATAATCAACTGTAATCAATACAGAGTAATCCTATTTCACTTCTCTCTTGAATAACCAAAGCTCAAAGTTCAAACTCAAATGCTTCAAAAACTCTTTGAAAATCTCAAATATGTTTTTCTTTCTTGTTGTTTGTTATAAAACATTAACAAACTATTTATAGTATTCAAATCTTGGTCAAAGCATTTAAAGTAGGAGCGTATTCAGTTATGAAATAATTAAAGCTCTTTTAACAAAAAAAAATTGTTTCTGTTAGGATTCCAAACAAACAATCGGTTGAAATAGCGAATCAATCGGTTGTTTCGGTTTGACAGCAAGTCAACCATCCAAAACAGTTTTCAAAATTTTTCAGAAACACCTAAGTATAAAACAATCGGTTGTTTCGACAAAACAACAAGTTGTTTTTCACTTAGTTTGAAAAACACTTTAAACTTAAAAGATTTGAAAACACTTAAGCTTTAGATTCAACAAAGAGTGGATTACAAATATAATCTACCCCAGATCCTATTCTATAGCACCTCAGCAACAACAAGCACCTCAAGTCTTCCATCAAACTCAAAGGATTTGGATTCTTCAAAGTTTGAACACACTTGATTCAACAATCTCCCCCTATTTGATGAAGACAAATCCATGGTTGCTTGTGTTGGACTTGATTGAATCTGAAGTAGTTCCCGCAAAACAAATTTTAGGTTGTACAAAAACTATGGCAGTAGGTTAGAATAGTAAAACACAACTTATGTTTTGCTTATCCAAAACAGCAACCAAAACTTAACAGAAATTAACAACAAATCAGCAACAAAGCAGCAGAACAGTAATCACTTAAACTAAAAGAGAGTTTGCAGAAATAAAAACAACACAACATAAAAATCTCCCCCTATTTGTCTTCACAAATAGGCTATAAGAAGAGATAAATCATAAATTGCTCCAGTTAAAACATAATTAAAAGCAAAAGCACTTAAACTGATATAGGGCAAAAACAATCGGTTGTTTCGAGCATTCAACCAGTTGTTTTTCCTTCAATCATCATTGCCATACTGAAGTTCAAAGATCTGGTTCTGAACAGCTTCAATCTGTTCATCCAGGGTCATAAAGTGAGTATCCATGTTCTGGAATCTGTTGTCAATGCTCTGGAAATTGGTCACACAAAGATCATGGAGATTTCTTTGATTTTCAGCAAAGCCATCAAGCCTATTCACCATGTATCTTTCAAAAGAAGACATAGAAGGCATCTCATCTCCTTGATGTACTGCACTTGTTCCAGCTTCAAAGGTAGTTGCAGGATGATCTTCATTGTGAATATCCATATCAGCAGCTTGACCTTCTTCATCAAAATCAGCAGCTGCAGTACTTGATAAACCACCATGATCTTCATCTTTTCTCACCCATCTTCCACTTATTTTGGTGAATCCCATCTTGCTTAGAGAGCCATGCTTCATTTCTTGTGTTGATTTAACCAACTCAGAGGTCTCATCTTCAAAATAGAGTAAGAATTTAGAGATTAAAATAGCATAGGGATAGTGGTAGTCACTTAACCTCATGGATTTTTACATATGTTCTTTGATGATATGAATCCAGTTGATCTTGATCTTCTTCATGATGCAGTAGATGTATACAAGATCTTCTTCTGTTAAGACATAATGGTTGCTCCCCCTTGGAGTTAGAATCCAAGTAACAATAAGACCAAGCACCCTTTCATCTAACTTCAGGCCTCCAACAGAACAAGTTCTCACTTGGGCTTGTTGATTCTTCAAGCAACTCTTGTAGTATTGGACTTTGTTGAAATCCTCCACTACTCCAAGATTTCCTTTGTTAATCCTTAGACCAACATACTTTAAACCCGTTACTGCAGCCAACACATCATGGGTAATCTCCATGTCTACACCTTTCACATGAGAAACAAGGTTGTTTCCTTCAAACTTAAGGTTGGTGTAGAATACCGGAATTAAATCAGGGTATATGTTTCCCTTCATCTCGAAGAATCTTCTCAGCAACTGATCTTTTAGAAGCTTTCTCACATTGTCAAACTTTTGACTTTTCAGCCAATCAAAGGAGACAACTTTTGGGTTGTTGATCACCTTTGTGTTTGTTTCAAAATGATATCTCTCAATGAGGTCATTATTCCCTGAAAACCAGCCCTCAAGTCTCCCTCCAGACCTCACAACTCTTGTTTTAATCCTCTTTGAGGTAGGAGGAGTGGACTCCATGATAGCAGAAAAAGAGGTAAAGGGTCTCACACAAAGAGAGCAAGACATGTTGCATGAGATGACTCAATTGATTGTTCTTGTGAGAGAGAACAGCTGCACAAGAATTTATAGAAATGTTGAACCTTACTGCAATCAATTGATGTGAGTGGGTTTCAGTCTTCAAAGAGAAAAGACTTGACCAAAACCTGCACAGAAAACGTCAGAAAAAGTAGAAAACCACATGGTCGTCACATGTGATCTTTGACTAGTCATAAAGGCTCTTGAGTTTTCAAGATTATGGAATATATTTCTTTATGACATGTTGTAACTTCCTCCAGAACATAATCAGGCTTTCAATACAACTTTATTGACTCATGATCTTTTCATAATTGAGATTTGCAACAGACAGAATGCAAAAAGAAATTAAATCCATTCTTTCACAGTGCTGCCAGAGAGGAAACAATCGGTTGTTTTTCTACAACAAGTAGACAGATTGAGATTTTTGAAATATTGATTGAGAAGGATTCAAAAACAAATGTAATTACTCAGAGAAAGAGATTTTAAACATGAAATAGTAATTAAAAAATCAAAGGCAGAGTTAAGGAAGATCTTATCCTTTTATGAGGAACCTTCAATGAGTCATTTGTTTGCGATCAAGAAGCTTCCTTTGACTTTTGAAAAGACTTGGACTGATACATAACATTGATTTAGTTCCAGTGTTAATCTTTTCCTTCCAAGAACCTTATCAAATGACTCAGAGCCTCATGTTCTTCTAGATTCCCTGCATAAAAATGAATTCAAGCAACAAGGTTTGGTCCCCTTACAAATGTGGGTCCATTTGATTTATTTTTATCATTTGAAACCTCACAACCTTTGGGAATCCATTTCATAAAACTTTGGGAACAAAATATTTTCTTATTTTGCAGAATCTGACAGAATGGCCTCTCTTCATGCAATAAAAGTATGTAACAACTGGTTGTTTCGACTTAACAATCGGTTGTTTTACTGACTGTTTTGAAAATTTCTTTGAAAAATTATCTTGCTTGTTTTGTGGATTAAAACCTAA
Organism: Phaseolus vulgaris; assembly: GCF_051622355.1. NCBI lineage: Eukaryota > Viridiplantae > Streptophyta > Magnoliopsida > Fabales > Fabaceae > Phaseolus > Phaseolus vulgaris. The sequence continues at coordinate 23,118,260 of NC_143505.1, read as the reverse complement.
TCCAACTCTTCCAAAAACACAGTTTTGAGATGCCAAGACATTCTCAAAGTTGGATTTTCCTTTTGAAAGCTTATCCACAATACTAGAGAGTCACACATATGAGAAGAGTTTTTGCAATGATTTTCCAGATTTTCAAAATCAATTTTTGATTTTTCCAGTTCTTCTTCAAGTGTTTAACCCTCTTTTCAAGCCAGTTGTTAAGTCATTTCAAACGATTGTTTGAGAGAACCAATCGGTTAGCTTCTTCATGTGTTTTTTGAAAAGCTTCAAGCAATTTACTATAATTTTCAGCATTTAGGGAAGCACATAAACTTACATCACTTGAGCTACATGACTCATCATTTCCTTCTGCAATCAAGCATATGTTTGCTTTTTCTTCTTCATTTGATGATGAGCTTGATGAGGAGACTTCATTCTCATCCCAAGCTATGTATGCTCTTCTTGACTTTCCCTTTTTCTCCTTGTGGCTTGATTTCTTTTCATTGCTTTCTTTGTTTGGGCAATCTGCTTTAATGTGCCCTTGTTCACCACAACCAAAGCAAGTATAGTTGTTAGAATTCAAATCACTAGTTTTCTTGTTGCCATACCTTTCTTTGTTGGCTTCTTTGTTGCGATTTCTCTTAAAAAATCTACTAAACTTCTTGGACAGCAAACTAAGGTTTTCTTCTTCACTTTCATCACTTGATTCTTGCTTGCTTTTGTGTTGGCAGCTTTCAAGGCAATGCTTCTCACATGCTTGTCTTCACTCTCTTGAACATTGAGTCTATTCATTAAAAACTCATGTTCTCTAAGCTTGCCAAATCAAGAAGCCGTTGTCAAGGATGTCAAATCTTTTGACTCAGAAACTGTTGTCACCTTTGGTTGCCATGATCTATCAAGAAACTTGAGGATCTTGATATTTAGCTCTTCTTTATCAAAGGTTTTCCCAAGGCTAATAAGGTGGTTGATGATGTGGGTGAACCTTTTTTGTACTTCAGCGATTGACTCACCTTTAAACATTCTAAACATTTCATATTCTTGAGTTAGAGTATGCTTTCTAGCTCTCTTCACATCATTGGTTCCTTCATGAGTCACCTCCAAAGTGTCCCATATCTCCTTGGCCGAAGAGCTTTGAGAAATCTTGAAAAATTCATCTGAATTCAAGGCAGATGTTATGATATTCTTAGCAATACAATCAAATTTGGCCTTCTTGTTTTTAGAATTAGTCCATTGAGACCAAGGTTTTTCAATGGAAGATCCATCTTTTTCAAGTTTTGGAATAAAAGGACCATTTTCAATTGCATCCCAAATTCCCTTGTCAAGAGATTCAACAAAGATTTTCATCCTAACTTTCCAAAATTGTTAATTCAAACCACAGAAAAGAGGTGGTTTGTTGATTGGTGCACCCTCTCCAAAAGGTAGTTTTTCAGCCATTGAAAAAAGGTTTTAGGATCAAACTTGAGTATTTTTCAAGTACCAAGCTCTTGATGCCAATTGTTAGAATGTATGGCTTTAAACTAGAGGGGGTGAATGGTTTAAAGGGGGTTTTCGCAAACTTTTTAAGATAGAATGAAATTCTTTCCAAGAAAACGGATTTAGGAATACAGTTTGCCAAGAACAAAGCTCAAAACAGAAAAACAATCGGTTGTTTCGTAGAAACAATCGGTTGTTTATACCAGTAAAAAATAACAGCAACTGAAATTAAAGAGTTTAAGGAAGAGAGAATTGCACAAACAGTTTATACTAGTTCACTCTTAACCCAAGAGCTACATCCAGTTTCCCAGAAACCACTGGGGAATCCACTAGGTAATCAACTCCAGATTACATACACACACCACCAAAGAAGTGACCTTGATCCCCTCAAGACACACACTTCCTTTGGCTCAGCACATACACCACTAAGAATGTTGATCTTGACAACCTCAAGAGCACAAAACCCTTCTTGGCTTTACAACACTTGAATGTACACAAATCACATAACGAATTACACTGTTACATAATCAACTGTAATCAATACAGAGTAATCCTATTTCACTTCTCTCTTGAATAACCAAAGCTCAAAGTTCAAACTCAAATGCTTCAAAAACTCTTTGAAAAACTCAAATCTGTTTTTCTTTCTTGTTGTTTGTTATAAAACATTAACAAACTATTTATAGTATTCAAATCTTGGTCAAAGCATTTAAAGCAAGAGCGTATTCAGTTATGAAATCAATTAAAATTCTTTTAACAAAAAAAAACTATTTCTGTTAGGATTCCAAACAAACAATCGGTTGAAATAGCGAATCAATCAGTTGTTTGGGTTTGACAACAAGTCAACCATCCAAAACAGTTTTCAAACTTTTTCAAAAACACCTAAGTATAAAACAATCGGTTGTTTCGACAAAACAACAGGTTGTTTTTCACTTAGTTTGAAAAACACTTTAAACTTAAAAGATTTGAAAACACTTAAACTTTAGATTCAACAAAGAGTGGATTACAAATATAATCTACCCTAGATCCTATTCTATAGCACCTCAGCAACAGCAAGCACCTCCAGCCTTCCATCAAACACAAAGGATTTGGATTCTTCAAAGCTTGAACACACTTGATTCAACATTATGCTCTTAGAAATTGTCAAAGCATAAAAGGATCAAATTCCACAACTATGAAAACAATTTTCCATACAATTAGAATTTCTTTAGGAATTTGTCATTTGAAATGTGAATGCACTCAATTTTTGTTTTTGTCTTTGCTTTTATGGATTCAAGATTTCCATATTCTTTTTCATGCATATTTTTAATTTCATTTTCAATTTTTGAAAATGATCTTGGATTGGGATTCAATTCATATGAAATGGGTTGAATTGTAAAGTGGAATTGAAAGTGCTAGACAATATAGACATAATTGAAATGTGTTGGAATTTTAAAGCAAAAATCAACTCAAAAAAATTAAGCACAAAATAACCATGCTCTGAATACCACATGATGTGAGTTGATTTTAGTCTTGTACATGTTTTTAGGATTTTTACATGGATTAGATTGTGATTAACAATAAAAGGTGAAACTCAGTGAAGATTTCTACTGGACACGAACTTAACCAAGTGGTTAAGTAAGTGTGAAGGTTCTCTTCAAAAGAGCAAAAGGAAAAAGCACAAGTAATATGATGATGATGAGCAAGGAATTAAATACAAGATAACATAGGGACGGAAATTAAAATAAAACATAGGAATGAGGAAACCAAATTTAAAATGAAGGAAAGGAACAAATAATTGGAAAACATAATTGGCAGAATGAGTAAAACAATAAGGAACAAAAGAAGATGAAGATAAAGGCGGAAATGAATATTAAGCTAGAGTATAGAAAGCTTAGGAAAAATGGGGAGAAATGGAGGTAGAGTCATGCCACTTGGGGGGGGGGGAGCTTCAAGATGAGTGAGGGGTGAGTCGCCACTTGAAACACACTCTGCTCAAGATAAGACTCATAAGAATTTAGAGACACTTAGGGAAATACTCTGACAGAGTTTCATTACTTCAATATTCAATGTGTTTTACAATGAGGCAAGACACCCTATTTATAGGAGAGAGTGCCTAGGAGAACAAGAGTGAAGATAGAGGGCGACAATAAAGAGAAAACTTCTAGAAGGTAGGTCATCCTAGTGTGCAACCCAAGTTAAGGAAACCTTATAGAAACTAGGGTAAATGAAGCAAAGGGGCGTTCATGGAAGAGTTTCTAGAAGCTAGGTTGAGATGGGCTTGGCACAAGCCCAGTTTATGCTAAGTACACCCTAATCTAATGAACTCAAAAGTAGGGAAAATAGTTGGTGCTCAGGTTCAATTATGTGGGCTCTACTCCTAGTAATCCTATGAGGAATAAGAGGCTCTGAAGCACTGACTATGAGTTGAACCTGACCTAACCTTGGGTTTTTTGTCATGCTCCTAGTCATTCTTCTATAAGGTTGGGCTAGCTCAGTGGTTGCTCTATCACTTAGGGTTCCATCACCTAGGGTCATCTAGTTTTAGTTCTTTTCCATTTAATATGCTTAGTTAATGATTGTATCTAATAAGTTCATTCGTGCTTTTGAGCCTCACTTATTACACATTAACATAGACTTAGTATCTTGTTTAGCATTTAGTGTTTTGTAGAGTATTTCATTTTCTTGCTAAGCTTAATTCCTTGAGATTAATCGAAGTTTCCTTTAAGGGAGACTAGTGAAAGCTAACTGAGGGAATTCTGGCTAGGAAGTCTTGGTACTTAAGCAATCCTAGTGACTCACCTCTCTTTCCTGAGACTGAACTCGAAAAATCTTTGACCTTTCAACCTTATTGCAAATTTCTTTTTAAGAACAAAATCTCATAAAAATAAAATGAATGAGTGATCGTTAATGTAACTCTAGTGTTAATAAGTCTAATGTACAAGGTAGTCTTAAGATAGACGAAGGTGTGAACCTTCGAGACGAAATAAAAAATGCAAAAAAATAAATCTCGGAGTTGAAAGATATGTTGTCTAAATATTCAAGTATTAATGAAAACCTAAGATTCGAGATTGGGAAGGGCCTAGCAAAAGAAAAGATAACATGTAAGAACCTCATTCCCACAGTGAAGAGATATATAATAGTCGTCATAAGATGAATTAATATCAAAAGACTCCTGGACAACATAGATCTAGATCCCATCATAATTATCCAAAAGAAACCAAGATTGACCTTCCTCCCTTTCATGGTAGAGAATAGATTGAAGAATATTTAGATTGGGAGATGTAGGTGGAACAAATATTTGAGTGTCATCAAGGGATCAAGAGAGGTGAGTGTCCTTAGATACACTTATCTTTTAGGGACCAACCATGTATTTGTGGACCTCACTAGTTAAAGACCTTAGAATAAATCATAATGTTCAAATAAGATATTGAAACAAACTTAGGTATGCACTAAGGAAACGCCACGTCCCTTCACACTATGATAGGGAGTTCATGTATCAAGTTCAAAGACTCCAACAAGGAGACATGATTGTAGAAGAGTATAAACAAAAAATGGAGTTACTCATTATGAGGGCAGGAATAAGAGAAAAAGCTATAATAATTGTGGCAAGGTCCCAAAAGTGGCCTAAATTATGAAATTAGAGATAGGGTTCAACTTATATCTTTTAATGGTCTAAATGAGTTAGTTCAGCTTTTTATTAGGGTATAACAACAATTGAGGAGAAAACGAAGAAAGGAATATCCTAATAGAACTTATTCTAGGTGAGAGCTACATCCAATTCTCAGTAAAACCACTTGAATTCACTAAACACAAAGGTTTAAACCATATAAAATTAAGATTGTTGATCTTGAACCCTACAAGAACACACACTCTTAACCACACAATAGAAATTTAGAAACCCTGATGGATTTGTGTCGTCCTCTTTTCGGTTTTGGTGATGGTTTGCGGAAGCTGCATGGATTGAAGGTAGAACAAGTTCCTCCTAAGAGTGATGATGATCTTGAAGGTGCATGAGAAGTAGGATTTGAGAGTGGTGAGGCCAACTCTTCTTGGAAGGTGACGATTTAGGAAGATTAAGAGCCTAACCTTAAGAGGTTTTTGGCAAAGAGTGAGAATGACACAAATTTGGCAGCATTTCACTAATGTATTAATCTTGCATTTACATGACCCAATCTCTTCTATATATAGCAAGAGTGGGCTGAATGTGAATAGAGAATTGGAGGGAATTTCAAATAAAAAGAACATTGAAAGTGGCGCCCATTTTTACACTTAGCACATGGAGCATATTTAACATGTGATGGAAAACATTTAGCACATGTTAAATATGAAATATGTGGAAAATGTGTCTTGGTTAAACATAACCGGCCTTGGTTAAAATTAGGTGTTTTAGAAATCCTAATTTAACCAAGGTTGGTTTTTAGGTGCCAAATTTCATCTAAGGAAAAATTACAAATAAAATTCCTAATCTAATTTTGACCAAAATGTAAAAACTATTCTACACTAGAGTTTATGACATGTAGAATGCGCCTCTTGACCCCTCTTTGACCATAACTCTAGTGGTTGCCTCAGTTTGCCATTTTGGTGGCCTTTCAATGGATTGGTGCTGGGGCCTCTTCCATCATCCCCTCCCTCTTGAAAAGGATTTGTCCTCAAATCCAAGGCTTTGTCCTCGTCATTAGTAGGGGGATGTATGTGGCTGGATGGTGTCCATCATCTCCTCCTTCTTGAGAAAATCTATCCTCAGATCCACAGGGTCGATCTCGGATAGCAGCCTCTTGCTTTGACAATTATGCTCGTCCTCCTATATCAAACGTCCATCTATGGGAATCATCAAACAAAGCAAATGAGTTAGTTGAAGCAGTTGTATAAAAATCAACTTTATTAAGTTGCCCTTCTTGTTTTTCTATTGTTTTTGGCAACTTGTCACATGATTTCTTTAGAGAGGAGTACATAATTTTCGTTTCTAAGTTTTTCCTCTCTTGTCCTAAATTAACCTCTTTAAGAATTTTTCTATGTGTTCCTTTTATAAGACTTGAAGGTTGCTCAACAAGAATCATATTTTCAAATGTGTTTTTAGTTGTTTCTCCTTGTTGAATGACCTTGTGGGAAGGAACACTCTTCTCCCACTCCTTTTTCTCCCTAATGGCTTTTTCTTGGCTTTCTATTTTTTATTATATTTTCTTCCTCTCTCTTTTTTTTCATTTGCACTTGATCCTCTACCACTTGTGAAGGTGATAAAGGATGATTGTGATTGAAAGTAATCTCGTTGGTAAGACCATTGTGCATAGTTTTTTTATCAAATTGCCAAGGTCTACCCAACAAAATATGACAAGCGTCCATGGGAACTATATCACATAAAACTTTGTCTTTATAGTTTCCCATAGACAACTGGACTTTCACTTTCTTATCTAAAACTAATTCCCCATCTTCATTGATCCATTGAAGTTTATAAGGTTTAGGATGAGGTATTAATTGTACATTTAGCTTTTCAACCATTCTAGTGCTACAACAATTGCAACAAGAGCCACTATCCACAATGAGAGAAGAAACATGTTCAAAAACTTTAGATCTTGTATGAAAAATGTTCTCTCTTTGTGTCTTTTGGTTCACACTAGATTGGTTGTGGAGGGATCTTTGGATCATCATTATCTCCCCCTCTAAAGGATATACTCTCTCATTATCCTCCCCCTCTTCTTTCCCACTAGGTGCTTCATAACAACTTGTATACTCATTTATGCCCCTTAAGAACAAGGTTCTTTGGTTTGGGCATTGAGCTTGCACATGGCCTCTTCCAAATATTTGAAACATTTAACATCCCTAGTGCGAAAGGGTGGAGTGAGCATATCTTTACTTATATTTTTGGGAGTCTCCTTTGGTGTTTCCTTAAGCGTACTCTCCTCCCTTTTAAATTCTCTTCTTGGATAGGAGTTGGAGTATGAACCTTCCTTACAACTTGAAGTTTTCCTTAAATTTTGTTCTTCAACTTTGATACATGGTTGAACCAAGTCATTCAAGTCTTGGTAAGGTAGAAGTTCAACTCTGTCTCTTATCTCAAGATTTAGCCCACTTAAAAATCTAGCTATGGTGGTGGACTCATTCTCCCTAAGGGAGGCTCTCATCATATATAGTTCCATCTTTTGCCTATACTCCTCTACACTCATGGTTCTTTGTTGGAGTCTTTGGAGCTTGTCCGTTAACTCCCTATTATAATAGGAGGGAATATGGCGACGTCTTAAGGCTCCCCTAAGATCATTCCAATATTCTATGGGAGGGTCCTTATGAAGGCGTCTCTCTCTTTCAAGGGTCGTCCATCAATACATAGCGTTGCCTTGGAAACATAGAGTGGCTAATGGTACTTTCCTCTCTTCACTTACTCTATGGCAAGCAAATAATTGTTCTACCTTCATTTCCCAATCTAAAAGACTTCTACGTTTTCTTTTCCATGAAAATGAGGTAGATCTACCCTAACCTCTGTTGGGCCTTCTTGTTCTTTTCTTTCTCTTTTAGTTCTCCTAGGGGGTGGTTGATAATATTCATTTATCCTAAGACTTTCTTCCCCAAAAGATTCATGATTGTGAGAACTAGATGCATGTGAATATATATTTTTTAGATTTTTGAGAGCTTTCATCCCTTTCTTTAGCCATTTTCAACTCTTTGATTTGTACCTCATGTTCCAATTATGTATATGAGAATGATTGAAAGTCCTTGGCTAATTGTTTTAAAAGAGTTTTAATGGACTTTATATCACTTTCACTAGATTTAAAAGAGTGAGTTGACATGACTAAAGCTTTGTGTTAAAAGTATTTTGCCTCCAGAAAGAAAAAGGAAAGTAGTGAAGGTAGCTTTCCAGGAAAGAGAGGTGGATCACTAGGATCTCTTAAGAACCAAGTCTTTCCTTGCCAAAACCTATCCCTCAAGACTTCACACAATTCTTTTTCTAAGTAATTTACTTAGATCACAATTAGGAATGAAAAGTCAATTTTTATGCAAAGAAAAACAATGCAAAGCAATTAAACAATGCAAATCAAGTTTGACAATACAGAACATGTAATTAAAGTAAAGCAATTAACTAAGCACAAATTAAAGATTGCTAACTACAAAACTTTAAACTAGACGATTCCTAAGGTGAGGCTTCTAGACTCTTGGAGCCATTGAAGACACACTCACCGTCCACACGCAATTAATCCACTAATTAATCAAGGTTGAATGTAATTACAACTCAAAGAAATACAAAGAAATTGAATTACACAAAATAAAATTCAAATTTCCTAAACTAGGCACTCCTTGGCTTGTGGTTGGTCTTCCTTGTTGTGTTCTACAAAGTGTATGTGTTTGTATTTGTATTTGCTGCAGCTCCTTGCCTTAACCTCTTATGGTTAGCCAATTAAAATCTTCAAAACAGTACCTACTAAGTAGGGATAGACTCACCACAAGGTTAATTCCACTTAACAAGCACCAATTTGAATTTTGTTCTCCAATCAATTTAGAAGTCAAGAAATGAAAGCAAGAAACAATTCAAATTTAAAAATAGGACAACAGCAAATGGATTTGATTTATAGGACATAACTAGAAGGAGTATTGAATAATATTGGACAAGCAATAAAAAAATAGGCACTCAACAAAAGGTAGCACACAAATGGAACCTAGAGAATGGCACTAGAATTGATTAGAAAAACCAAAACAACATTACTGAAAATTTTAGGTCCAAAAAGCGCGACTTAGAAAATTTATGCTGAGTTGGCTATTTGAAATTTGATTCTGAAATTTGAACCAAAAACACTTCAAGGTCTTAGCAAACTTTTTTCACTGGAATCACACCAAAACTATGCACCAAATAATTGTGATAAATTTTTAAAAATTCTTGTCCAACTACCATATTTTTTGGCGCCAGGATGCACACTTTTTTTGTTTTATTTATCATTTTTTCTCTATTTTGTCTTTTGATCTGATTCTTTTTTTCTTGATTTTATAATATATCAAACTGTATAGATCCATATTTTCATAATTTTTCTTCAACTTATTTGAAATTCATAACAAAAAACAGCCAGCACAGAATTTGAAAAACAAAGTATTCCTAATTCTAGAATTAAAAACAGATTGAAGAAAATTCAAAAACACAATGGAGTGGATGTATATGAATTTGTATGGATCTAACACACAAATATGAACTCAAATATAAAAAGAAAAATGCACCAAAGGATCAACAAACACAGAATTATAAATCTGGACTCAAATCAAATCAAGAAACCAAAATTATCAACAAAATCAGCACTACATGGAATTGATGACAATTTAGGAGAAACATGACTTGACAAAACACAATTAGATTCAAAAATCAAAATGACTCAAATGAACACAATATGAACCAATTAAAATTTCAATAAAGACTCAAATAAACCAAAAACAGAACAACAACACAAACTATATGGAATCCTACACAAAATTGCACAAGGATTGCTCAAGAACAATTGAACAAGATGCACCAATTGGAATTTCCAAACAGCACAACAATTCAAAACATAGCTCATGATACCAAATGATGGATTTGTGTCCTCCTCTTTTCGATTTGGTGATGGTTTTCGGAAGCTCCATGGATTGAAGGTGAAACAAGATCCTCCTAAGAGTGATGGTGATCTTGAAGGTGCTTGAGAAGTAGGATTTGAGAGTGGTGAGGCCAACTCTTCTTGGAAGGTGACAGGTTAGGAAGATTAAGAGTCTAACCTTAAGAGGTTTTTGGCAAAGAGTGAGAATGGCACAAATTTGGCAGCATTTCACTAATGTATTAATCTTGCATTTACATGACCCAAGCTCTTCTATATATAGTAAGAGTGGGCTGAATATGAAAATAGAATTGGAGGGAATTTCAAATGAAAAGAACTTTGAAAGTGGCGCCCATTTTTACACTTAGCACATGGAGCACATGTAGCATATTTAACATGTGATGGAAAACATTTAGCACATGTTAAATATGAAATATGTGGAAAATGTGTCTTGGTTAAACATAACCGGCCTTGGTTAAAATTAGGTGCTTTAGAAATCCTAATTTAACCAAGGTTGGTTTTTAGGTGCCAAATTTCATCTAAGGAAAAATTACAAATAAAATTCCTAATCTAATTTTGACAAAAATGTAAAAACTATTCTACACTAGAGTTTATGACATGTAGAATGCGTCCTTTTGACCCCTCTTTGACCATAACTCTAGTGGTTGCCTCAGTTTGCCATTTTGGTGGCCTTTCAATGGATTGGTGTTGGGGCCTCTTCCATCAAACCCTATATGCATCTGCTACAACAATATGAAAATAAAGAATAAGGTTTCAATACACCTCCATTTTTACAAATGAAACACACTGAAAATGTAAACAAGAAAACCTTTTTTGCATCACAAAAATGATCCAAGAAGCAAACTCAATCTCCAAAAAGGATTTTAAAACTTTCTGTTTTTCTCTCTTGTGAAATTCGTTGTTTGCAATTATCATAATACATCCTTATATAAGGTAATATTGATTGCAAAAATAGTTTCATTATTTAATGAAAAAAGTTTAATCAATGAAAATCATATTGGTTAATATAATAGAATTATGTTAAAAAAATTAAATTTATTTTTCTAAATAACTAACTAATTTCTTTTAACATAAGAAATCAACATATTTTAAATTGATTTTTTTATCGAAATAACTTGTTGATTTCACTTAATAGAAAAGACAAAATAGATAATAAAACAAAAATCCATAAAAACTTTAAGTAGTTTCAACGGTTGATATGATAAATCAATCTGCTAAAAATACTTACTATAGTTAGTAGACTTTAATAAAAGTAATTTTAACTATTTAAAACATGAATCAACTGATTCAAAATACAACAAATTTACAAAATAAAAAATTTCTTGGAGATAGCTTTTCAAGTGACTTGAATCATAATGTAATGCAAAGTTACATATTTAAATCTACCTAAACACACATGCAACTTTAAATCTTCAAGAACAGATTGCATTCATCAAAATTCTTGGTCAACAATTATACCTATGGATGTTAAACACATTATACTTGGACAACTATGGCAGTTTGATCATAAAAGTATACATGATAGCCAAACAAACAAAATAACTTTCACTCATCAAGGCAGTAGTATAATTTTAACCTCTCTCACACCACAATATATTAGAAAGGATAAAATTAAATTAAAAGCAAAAATAGAAAAATAATGAAAGACAAAAATAAGATTCAAAATGAGTCAAAGGTACTTACCTCCAGCAAGTTATGCATGGTCCTACACTCTTCCCTTGACCATGGCAACAAAATCACTTTCCAAAAATTTTAACCTAAAAACAAAATTCGTGTGTCCATGGGACCCACAAAGCAAAAATGATTTAAAAAGGACCCACGTTGTTTTTCAAAAACTTTTAATACAGATAAAAACATTTTTTATTTGTTTTCTAAAATTACATTTGCGCCCTAATACTTCTTTTTGTGTTGTACAGGTGGATCCATGATACTAAAAAATAGTTATCAAATTCAACAGAATCTTATCAGCAAAACAAACGTCTACACATGAGATGTTTATCTTTTACCTTTGAATTAAGCAAACAATAGATTTCTTAGAATTAAGCAAACTAACCAATTACTCCAATTAAAGAGAAGAACTAGATTCTCAACCAGATTTCAGAAACATTTCCTTAACAAAAACTAGAACTCAAAAATATCAGACTATCTAACATAAACTACTACAGAGAATTTAAAAAATAAAATGTTATGGAACAAAATTCTCAAAATTCATTGTGAAATCACAAGAGTGTCTACTTAAAGGAGTTTAGCCTTTCATGCAGAGGCAAAATGAATGAATTACAAAGAACAAAATAAAAAAAAAACCAAGAAAACGCTAATGCTCTATTTTTCAAATGTCATTGTGAAGGTTCCTCCTCTCTCCTTGAAACTTATATATTTTTATAGGTTTTTCTACTCCAAGGAAAATTCCGATTTTGTTGTTGGTTTAATCGCAATTCTATTGCTTCATATTTTCACAGATGATTTGCTTCCAATTCTTTTTATGAGATATTGTAGATTTTATTCTCTAATTCTTTGACTCAAATTTTGTTTTCCATTTTGATTCAGAGATGCAAATTTGACTTAATTTATTAGGCCTATTTGCAGTGGTAGACACTTCCTTCATATTGTTTATCATACACTTCTATTAGACCGCGTAAAAAACCTTCTACTATAGGAAAATATTATTGTCTACTTCAACTAAAAACATAAGATTAACATAAATAAGAGTTAAGGCCAAAATAAACCCAATTAAATGAATCCTATTTAAAATAGTGAATTTATACATGATTTTAGTCCAAGATAATTATGATTAAAGCTTTAAAGTGTGAGTAAAGTGATGTTCATCACCCATCCCAAAGAAGAAATTTGAAGTTTATTGTTATGCATTAGGGAATTCTTCTAATGCAAATATGTATTTTAACTTATTCTTCTAATAATTTTTTATTGCATGAAGTAAATTACCTGACACATGACATGGAGTTAGCCACATTGGTGTTTACATTGAGGATCTAAATGCACTATGTTTATGGAGAAAGATTCGAGGTGTTTAGTCATCAAAAGAGTTTGAAGTATCTATTCGATCAAAAAGAGTTGTATATGCAACAAAGGAGATATATGGACTTCTAGAAGTATTACGACTTAGAGTTATCATACAACCCTCGAAAGGCAAAAGTTATTGGAAATGAGTTAAGTAGAAAATCATTACAAATTTTAGCGATGGTATTGAAAGAATATCATTTGGTGTAAGAGTTAAAAACACTTGAATTTAGAAATAGAAGTATGATCTAAAAGCTTATCTTTACAGACTTTGAAGATTGGTAAGGAATTTTAATGCAAGTTGGATAGGCATAACAGTAGGCCAATACTTTCAAGACTTGAAGCAATAAAAGGAAGAAGGTAAAGATTTAAAACTTTATCGAGACATCAGTAGACTTTATCAAGTTCAAAGATAGAATGTTGATTCCTCAAGTAAAGGAATTGAAGAAATTTATATTGGAAGAGGTGTACAAGAGAAAACTAAGTTTTCTTTTGGGATCCACAAGAGTGTACCATGACCTTATTAAGAATTTTTTGTGGTTCAAGATGAAAAAAGATGTAGCAAAGTTTGTGGTGAAGGGTTTGAACTACTATTAGTGAAATACTAACAAACTACAACCTTTTGAGACAAATGAGTAAAAGTGGTACCACAGCTCCATAGATTTCATTTCGTATTTTTTTTAAACCAAGCATAAAATTGATGTTATATAGGTGATAAAAGATCATTTAAAAAAAATCTTCACTTTATCTCAAAAAACACAAGGTACAAACTAGAGAAACTTGTGGAGTTCTACATTAAGGAAATTGTATGATTGCATAGATTTCTTGTTAGCATTGAATTTGATCAAGACCCACAATGTATTTTAAAATTTTGGAAAAGCATAGAAAGAGAGTTGGGAACTTGATGCAATCCTCCTTAGCTTCAATGGTTGAAACCATGAGGGTTTTGCAAAACAAAGATGCCAACGTGTGAATTGTTGGAGGAGAATGAAGAAAGTGATATGGTGTATGAATTGAAAAGAGGTTTGGAAACTCTTATAGGTTCAAGAGAGTTTTGGCCAAATCTTGAGGTGTTCTAAGCTAGCTTCTCATAGAAAGAATGATATGAGTTGATTTGAGAATTACAAATATTTTTATAGGTTTCACTTGGATTTGGAATTAAGTTGACAATTATGGTAACAACTCAGTGAGGATCGCCACCGAACACGAATTTAACCAAGTGGTTAAGTTTTAAGGTTCTTTTCAAAGAGGAAAAGGAAAAATACACACACACGCACACTCTAATTGATGATGAATTGGAAAAATGAAAAGAACCAACAAGTAAAAACAATGAACAAAAGGAATTGAACAAGACAAGATAGAAAGGATGAAGACACTTAGATAGAGGAAGTGAATTCAGTTTGGAGGAGGGATGCAAGGAAATTTTAGAACACTTAGAAATTCACTCAAGCAGAGTTTCTTTACTCAAAATTCAATGTGATTTACAAGAGGGAGTGACCACCTATTTAGAGTGATAGATGCCATGTGATTAAGGCATGGAAGGAAATTTGAAATTCAAAATAAGCTAGCTTAACTCCTAAAAATGCACCACTAGTTATGGATCTAGAAAGGGACACACTTTACACATTTAAGCATGTGCTTAATGTAAAAAGTGTGACTATGTGGATTGCACATGCGATGCATTCTAGAACCTAGGTTTTCACCCTCCTATGGGCCCTGAACAAGCCCATTTTTTGCTATTTAACACCTTGATAGCTGTCGTTTTGCTGTCAAATTAATATGATTCTAGCGTAGACTTGTCTAACACTAGAGAGATGATAGTATAATTGTGGACAAATGTCCCCAAGTCGTCTCCCAACGAATCCAATAGTAAAATCAGTTGATCAGGGTTTAGAATCTATCTGTAAGCAATAAAAGTTAGCAAAAACAATAATAATAAAGATGGGGTTAAGATAGTTGTGCAGAAAATATAAAAGAAATTGAAATAGAAAATAAAAAGAAGTTGATCCCCAAGTTCTTCCACCATTGAATTCTTCACAGGTTCTCTAAAGATTAATTCTTTCTCAATCCTCCAACAGAGCTAAACCAGATTGAACATGCGCCGATCTGATTCAACTGAAACTCACCAGTAAAGCATGCGTCTACTAGTTTAATCAATACCCACTTTGTTCCATGCGTATACTCCATGGGAATGCTTACCTCCTCTCCCTTGAATCATGCGCCCAAGAAATTAATTAGAACAATGCGAACTAACTAAGAAACCAAAGTTTAAGATAAGGAAGACTCTCAATTATGCGTTCAAGTACAACCTCTCACAAAAACCAGTTTTCCAGGAGATTAGACAATAAAAACAACTGCTATAGAGAATTAAAAATCGAAACTTTTATTGAACAAAACCTCAGAACTCAATGGGGAATTACAAAAGAATCAACCAAAAAGGTTTAGCCTTCCATGCGGAGGCAAAACAAAAGAATTACTAAGAAGAAAATAAACTAAGAAAACCCTATGAAGCTCCCCCTTTTATCCTTGATGCTTGTGTCCTTTTATAGGCTTTTCTGCTCCAAGGATCTTGGGAAAATATTGCAGTTTAGATTTTGTAAACAGTTTCCACTTTCCATAATTCTTTTTATTTTGCAGAAGATTTGTTTCCAATTCTGTTTCTGGAATCTTGTAGCTTTTATTTTCTCTTTCTTCTTCTCAGAATATTTTTTCTGTTTTGGTTCAAGAAGCAACTTGGACTTTTGCATATTTGGCCCATTCACAAAGGTAGATGCTTCCTCCGGATAATTTACTCTAAAAACAAAAAATTAACAATAATAATAGTTAAGGCCCAAACAAACCCAATTATAAGAATATTAATTAAAACAATGGATTTATTTATTATTATAGTCCAATAATCTATGAATAAGGCTAATGAGTGTGAATAAATATATGCTCATCACACCTCCTCTTTAAAAATATTAAAAGAAAGAATAGTTGGTAACCTGGCCCATGCTCTGGTGTTCTGCTCTTGAATATCTTCTTAGGAATGGTGGAGCCTTGTGACCTGGCTTGAGATGCTTGATCTAGCCTTGAATATTATTTCTTGGTCCTGGTCATCTTCTTGTAAGGTTGGGCTAGTTTAGACGGTGATGCTCGATGACTCTTTTATGAAAAATGAACCGTGTCAAAAGTAATAAATTTGTCCTTAAGGACAAATATCGAACTTTCAAGGAAAAGTTGAATTCTCAAGTATAATATTCACTAAATAGAAAATATATATACAATTTTGTTGGAAGTTTGTTGTGTATGAGATTGCAAGAATGTAAATAAAGCAAAGAGTTGTTTGATTCAATTGGAAAAAATGGGATTGGGGTTCATCCTTCTCACTCTTTTGTATTTTGAAAATCATATAATATTTCATCTTTCATTGATATTGATACCCATATAAAATTTATTTATATTGATTCCTTGCATATAAAGTTATTAAGATAGTCTCCTAAATATCGATTCCTTGCATATTTATAAAAACTCCTTATTGTTACGACAAATGTTGATAGCAATTAACATTTCAAATCTATTCCTAGCATTCAAATATGTTAAGCATTATCATTTAGGTCAGATGCTTAAAAGTACTTTCCAATCAAATCTAAGGATCAAAATCATGATAAAACAAGCGTTAAGAATAAAATGACAATATCATTCATCAATCAAGAACATAATATTATGTTTAAATATCACCTCAATACATAAGAGTTTGAACATATTACTCTCAATCCCAAAGGGTAGAAGTAGTCACTCATGTTGGCCATTACATGCATGGAAAGCAAGAAAAGAAGATCCAGGATGTTTCTCCTTGACAACTACCTCCTCTAAGGTTTTCTATCTCCTTCTATTCTTCCAATGATGTCTAGGGTTATGGCACATGCCTCATATTTAACCTAGTTGGGCTTGGCTAAGTGACTTCTCGCCTAGGCAAGCTACAACTTGCTTGGGCGAGTTGGACGAGAAAAAACCCAACTTCTCTGGAGTGATCTCGCCTGAGTTTGGGCTTCCTTAGACGAGTTCCTCTGGAGTGATCCTGCATGGGCGAGTTTGGGTGAGTTTTGAGTGTTCCAACTTTCCCTTTTCATCTTGTTTATTCTCCTTTATCCCTTTTATCTCCATTTTCCCCCATAATCCTGAAATTAACACAAATTTGGGAATAAATCGTTTTTATTCATACTAGAATCACAAAATATGTAAAAAGGTTTAAATTCATAAATTAGGAGTTAAATTATAGTTCTTTTATCAATAAATATCCATAAGGGTATATCTTTTAATATGAAATATTATTGAAATATGACATTTTTCCTCATTTTCTTTTTACTTATTCCTTATTTCACATACCTACAATCCAATTATAGTACATATGGTTATCTAATCACCATTTTCTTTATTTTCACACTTTTCCTCATTTTCTTTTTACTCTTACCAAATTTTCTTTTAATATGAAATATTACTGAAATATACACTTATCAATGTTTCATTCATGGTTATATCATACTCCCCAGGTTGGAGAGAACTAGTCCACAAATTTAGAACTCATGTAGATAACATAGTTAGATTGCTCACATTAAAGATAATATTGTCTAGATATGTTTGAGGTAAATCAAACTCATGTGCAATTTTTTTTATTATTTCAAAGTCTTTTGTATTAGTTCTATATGTAGGTGGTTTTTGTAGAGAATATCCAAGGTTAAAGTGAATTTGATTTTGAACGCCTCTTAGAAGGGGTAAACTCTTGGGAGAATTTTAAAAAACATCCCCAAACTTCTCTAACTAACACTTCAAATATTTAGAACTATCAAAAGATGGAGAATACAAGGAAGAAGAATACCTAGTAGGATAGGAAATATTTAATTTGGAATGACCAATATTACCTTTTTTATTGCGTGTGGTGAAATGATAAGACCTATATTGACCTTACTTTCTCACCTTTTAAATTTTATCTCTTATTTTTCTTTTTTACTTGATCCTCATTAACTTCTTTTGGAGAGTGAAGTTTCAATATAATCTTGTACCCATGGAATTTGAAAGAAATTTTGTTGGTAAGGTCATCATGTAAAATTTTTCTATCAAATTGCCAAGGCCTTCCCAAAAGAATATGTGTTGCTTCCATTGGTACAACATCACACAAAACTTAATCTTTATATTTTCTAATGGAAAATGTTATGAGCACTTATTTGTTTATAACTATTTCACCCTCTTCACTAAGCCACTGTAATTTATGGGGCTTTGTGTGAAATATAGCGGGTAATCCAAGTTTCTCCACTACTTTTGTACTTGCCACATTAGCACAACTTCCCCTATCTATGATTAAGGAACATAACTCATTGTTGCTAAGGCAACGGGTATGAAAATTGTTTTCTCTTTGAGTTTTATCAAAATGTTTTTGAAGTTGACCTAGAATTCGCCTTACCACTAAGTCACATTCACAAGGTACTTCATACTCATCCCCATTTGGGTTTTTTTGAAGAGGTAGGGAAGTTAGACCTAGATGATTGGGAACTATGATCACTTACTACTACCCATGTTTGACCATCATTTTTCTTTTACTAGGACAATTTTCAACAATGTTCCCAAAACCTAGACAATAAAACATCAAAACATTTTGTACTTGCGGTTTTGGTAGAAGATTTATGAGTGAAAGTAGAAGGGGTATCTTTAGAAATTCTATGTTGTGGGGTGGGTTCTCTTTAAAATGAAACACAAACGGATATGATACCAAAATTAATTCAAATTAAGCTTAAAATAAACCATGCTCTGCATACCACATGATATGAGTTGATATAAGAATTACACATATTTTTATAGGTTTCACTTGGATTAGGAATTAAATTGACAATTATGGTGACAACTCAGTGAGGATCGCCACCGGACACGAATTTAACCAAGTGGTTAACTAAGTGTGAAAGTTTTTTTCAAAGAGGAAAAGGAAAAATAAACACACACACAAACACACTCTCTCTCTCTAATTGATGATGAATTGCATAAATGAAAAGAAACAACAAGGAAAAGCAATGAATAAAAGGAATTGAACAAGACAAGATAGAAAGGATGAAGACACTTAGATAGAGGAAGTGAATTCGGTGGAGGTAGACGCCACTTGAAGGAGGAATCCAAGATAAGTGAAGAGTATTCACTACTTGAAGCTATCCAAGATAAGACTCAGAGGAAATTTTAGATCACTCAAAAATTCACTCAAGCATAGTTTCTTTACTCAAAAAATTCAATGTGATTAACAAGAGGGGTTGGCCACCTATTTATAGTGATAGGTGTCATTTGAAATTAAAAATAAGCTAGCTTAACTCCTAAAAATGTGCCACTAATTTTGGATCTAGAAGGGGTCACATGTTACACATTTAAGTATGTGTTTAATGTAAAAAGTGTGTATGTGGGGGCTACACATATGATGCATTCTGGAAGCTGGGATTTCACTCTCCTATGGGCCATGAACAAGCACAACTTTTGCTATTTAATTTTACACCTCCTCTTTAAAAAGATTAAAACAAAGAATAGTTGGTAGTTTGACCCATGCTCTGGTGTTCTGTTCTTGATGATCTTTTGAGAAATGGTGGTGCCTTGTGACCTAGCTTGAGATGATTGACCTAGCACTGAATATTGTTTCTTGATCTTGGTCATCTTCATTTAAGGTTGGGCTAGTTTAAATGGTGATGCTCCATTCATGGTTACATCAAGGAATAACATTGAGGGAGCTATGAACAAGTAGAAAGTTGTGTACAAAATTTGGCAACAATTCAATAATGCATTCAAAGCTTAAAATAATGTACATGAATGTCCTATTTAGAAGATAAGGTAGATTTAATTCCATAATATCCAAAACCCTAACCCTAAGCTAACCCTAAGCAAAAATAGGCATGGAAGAGTAGCTTGCACCACAAGCTAGGGTAAAAACTCTAACTTGGCATGTAAGTAACTCCTACCCTTACCTTGGTGTCGAAGTTAGGGTTTCCAAGGATGGGAAGGAGTCTTCTCTCTCCTAGGGTTAGGTTTTATGACTTATACTATGCTTGACCCAAATATAAAGACCTAAAATAAATCCTACACTAATATGGCCCAGAATACAAGACCCAAAGATACTTATTCTACTTTGTACATTTAGTTATAAGACTTGGGAGAAGAATTTTTTATTTGAGGTTGAATTATTTTTCGTCAATGTATCTCCTCTCCTGAGTCTTCTTATTATAGCCCAATGGTGATTGGCAGGATTGCAACAAACCCTCCCTCTTAAAAGGATTTGTTCTCATATATATAGGAAGTGCATGGTTTGGTCACCTTTATTGATTTTTATGAAAGTGTGTTTATTTTTTAGTATCATGGATCCACCTACACAACATTGTTGAATTTGATTAATGCTTGTTTGATTAAGTTCAACATCTGTGTGGGAATTAAAAGAGTGAAAATCTAAAGATAATCAATGACGGTTTCGCTATTGAATGAACTTGAGAGTCAACAAGCTTTCTTTATTGTTATATAATTGTCTATCTTAATTTTCTACATAGAAATATCAACCTTTTTTTATCTTTACTATTATTTCTAATTGTACCGACCAGGTCATCGGTTGTGATGACGTGTCTGGCACGTGACCGTGTGGGGCGTGCTCAGCAGCGCACGTGGACAAGTGAGAAACGAATAGTCCAGGAGTGAGCATAGTCGCCGACTCATGGAAGTGGCGAGCTGCAATGAGCATGGCCGGTTGTCGCTGGGCTTCTGTGACATTAACGTGTTAGACAATGGAAGAACGGGGGGTCAGACATCGCCAATGTGGGGACATCGCCGGATCTTCCAGGAAACCTAGTTAAAACTGTTGGAGGCTCAGAAGAGCAGTTTCTAGCGGGTAAGTCTAGTAAGGTGGTTGTTGCACCAGCATGGGGAACAAAGGTCAAGTAAGCTGGGGGAAACACCTTGCTCATCGGCGATGGGACTCCCAGAGTGGACATTCGCTGGTGAAAAGGCTTCCCCAGCCCGAACGTGTACGGCGTAGCAATAAGAAGGGTGGCACTCACGACAAGCGATATCACAGAGATGATGCACTTTGTTGCATCTGGTACTCGCCTTGTCATGTGGTGTTCCACAGCGTAGTACGTGCTAGATTACCCTTCGAGTAGGGGACTTAGCCGCGCGACTGGTTACTACACAAAAATAACGCTCAAGTTACCCCAACCCAGATGACGGCACGTGTAGGGATGGATGCTACCTGTTACTCCAACCAAGATGATGACACGTCTAGGGTTGGATGCAATAGAGAAATGACACTCATGTTATCCTGGCTCAGATGATGACACGTGTAGGGCTGGGTGCTACCTGCTACCCCAGCCCAGATGGTGACACGTGCAGGGTTGGATGTGAGCCACGCGTCCAAAGCATAACTACCTGGAGAGAAAAAAAACCTAGCTATAAAGGTAAACTTAACAGAATTTGCAGAGATACGTTTTTCATTACGGCTCATTGCTAGGCTTGTGTGCACTTTAGTACGGTTCTACAGAGTATATTTTTCTCTCAGTTTTGGGTGTTCTTGTCACTGGCTTGAGCGTCGGAGCGCCACCGGCCGCAGAGGCGCCACCTTGTGTTTTTCAGGTTCTCAGAGAGGCTATCTGTGGTGTGGACTTGAAGGGCACGTGGTGTTAAGCTGGTGAGGGAGAACGAGACGATGCAACGCTCTTGCACTAGGTCAACCGGCAGGAACATCTGGCGCCCACCGTGGGGCCGTATGAAAGGTGATTCCTAACCACAGTTCGAGTTTGTTGAAGTTCTGGTGTTTTCTGTCCGGCTGTTTGCTGTCGCAGTCAGTTTTCGAAGTTCTCACCGTTCGTTTGGAGTTTCTTTGAGTTGCTGAGTTTGTTGAGGAGGATGAGGACAACGCGGTCCAGTTCAGTCGCGCCGTCGACAGATGAGGATGTTGTGTCCATGACGCAGGTGATGGATATGATGAGGACGCTGCAGGAGAACGTAGCAGCGTCGCGTTCTGAGCAAGAAAAAATGCACGAGGCGCTGGTGGCCTCACAAGCTAGGAATGAAGAGCTCAACAGGATCAACGACGAGCTGCGTAAAACTCTTCATGAACGGGAAGAGCGTGCGGTTGGGGACAGATCTGCGCCCCCATCCCCACCGCGCAGCTTTCCCATGCCATTTTCTCCGGAGATCATGGACTCAGTGGTCCCTGCTAATACGGTGGCGGTGAAGGCGTCTTTCACCGGAGTGGAGGACCCTGAGGCTCCTCTCACGACGTTTCACACTCAGATGATGCTCTCGGGGGGGTCGGACGCGGTCTACTGTAAGGTGTTCATGAGCACTCTTAGTGTAACAACGCTAAACTGGTTCGTCAGTTTACCTACTGGCCACATTACCACATTCCAGCAGTTTTCCAAGATGTTTGTTGAGCAGTATATAGTCAACAAGGCACCACCGTTGGTGTCTTACGACCTGTTCCACGTGAGGCAGTACCAAGGAGAGTCCCTAAGGATTTCTTGAACACATTCGGAGCTCAGATAGTCTGCTTGCCAGGTAAAGATGAGGAAATGTTTGTACATGCCTTCAAGAAGGGTGTGTTGCCCGGACCCTTTAGTGAATCGCTTATCAGGAGTCACCCCGCCACGTTTGCTGAAATCCGGTGACGTGTCATGGCTCACATCGCCGCTGAAAGCGAAGTCTCCGAGAAAAGGGGAAACGTGGCCCCAGCTAAGCCGCGCGCCTAGACAAGGGTCCAGTCGCAGAGGGTAATGGAGGCAGCGACGGGGAAGAGGGACCAAAGGATGCGTCATCCTTATGACCCTAAGAAGAATAAGGGGAAGGGGCCGGGGCGGCCCAGAGAGACTAATCGCCCGCCAAAGTATGAGTTCGTGATGGGGTTGGCCGATCAGATCGCCATCCCAAATATTGTTGCCAAGCTCAAGGTGCTTGAGAAGACAACGGAAAAGGTTTTGGGTCCAAAACCAGACGCGTGGTGTGAGTTCCACAAGAGCTTTGGCCACTCTATCAACTCGTGTTTGGCTTTGGGATACCAACTCGCCGAGTTGGTCAAGTGTGGGTTCTTGAAAGATTACTTGCTGGAGAAGCAAGCGGGCCAATCGAAAGGTTCCCAACCGGCGGGCAACGAGGGACAACAGCACGAGGTGCCCATTCACGGTGAGATCCACACCATAGCCAGTGGGTTCTCAGGTGGAGGGTGTACTACATCGCAGCGCAAGAAGTACGCAACGTCGGTGATGTCGGTGGAATTTTTTTAGGACCACTCACCCGACGTGGACATCACGTTCACCAAAGGAGACCTTAGGGACGTTGTGCCTCACGACAACCACCCTATTGTGATCTCGCTCGTCACGGCGGGAAGGACTGTCCACCGGGTGCTGGTGGATCAAGGAAGCTCGGCAGATGTGATGTTTTGGCCGACTTTTGAAAAGTTACAGCTATCCCCCGACCAACTGAAGCCATATGGGAGCTGCTTGTACGATTTTGCCGGTGATCAAGTGGAGGTTAGGGGATACATTGAGCTAAGGACGACGTTCACAAATGGCGTAGCCTCACAAACAGAGAAGATCAGGTATCTTGTCGTGAACGCTCCGTCGACATACAACATCCTGTTGGAAAGGCCAACACTCAACAGGACAGGAGTCGTGCCTTCGACAAGGCACATGAAGGTCAAGCTACCAATAATGGAAGGGCTGATTATCACCATCTGTTATGACCAAAAGGAGGCGAAGAAATGCTATGAAAACAGCCTCAAGAACAAGAGATCTATATGCCACGTAACCACAACGCCGCCCCATGGCGTGGAGCCTGAGCGGGAAAACCGGCGAGTTGCGGGTACAACGTTGGTGGTGGCCGCCGAGGGCGATGTGCAAATGGAAGATATCGAGGTGAGGTCCGAGAGCACCGCCAGAGTAGAGGAAGGGAGGAACTGCCCGGAGACCGCCTGGGAGACAGGTATCGCGAGGGCGCTGATCGCCAGCGAGAAGAAGCCTCAGCTGGTGGAGGAATGGCTTGAGAAAAAGATCAACGGCAGGACGTTTAAACTGGGGAAAACCTTAGACAGCGAGACACAGGACCAAATCGCCAGGCTGATAAGTAGACACCTGGACGCATTTGCATGGTCTGCTTCAGACATGCCGGGAATCGATCCCGATTTCTTGTGCCATCGTTTAGCAATAGATCCCCAAGTCAGGCCCATCCGCCAGAGAAGGAGAAAGTTCAACGAGGAAAAGAGGCAGGCGATTAAAGACGAAACGCAGAAACTCCTTGTAGCGGGACACATCAAGGAGATCCAATACCCAGAATGGCTCGCCAACGTTGTTCTGGTCAAGAAGAGTAGCGGGAAATGGCAGATGTGTGTTGACTTCACAGATCTGAATAAGGCTTGTCCAAAGGATTCTTATCCTTTGCCAAGTATAGACGCCCTGGTAGACAGCGCATCAGGGTGGAAGTTGCTCAGCTTTTTGGATGCCTTCTCAGGATACAATCAAATCAAAATGCACCCCATGGATGAAGAAAAGACCGCTTTCATGACGGAAAGGTCATGTTATTGCTACAAGGTGATGCCCTTCGGGCTGAAGAATGCGGGAGCCACGTACCAAAGGCTGATGGACAAGGTGCTCGCCCCTATGCTCCGGAGGAATGTACATGCATATGTTGACGACATGGTTGTAACATCCCTGGAAAAGAGCAGGCACGTTGCCGATCTAGAAGAGTTGTTCATTACGATAGCCAGGTACAAACTGAAACTGAATCCTGCGTGGAAGCAGGGAAATTTCTGGGATTTCTCTTGTTGGAGAGGGGAATCGAGGCCAACCCCGACAAATGTGCCGCCATTTTGGCAATGAGGAGGCCTGCCACTATGAAGGAGGTGCAGCAGCTCACGGGACGGATGGTCGCGCTGTCCCGATTCGTGTCCGCCAGTGGAGAGAAGGGCCACCCATACTTCCAGTGCTTGAAGAGGAATAACAGGTTTGTCTGGACGAGGGAGTGTGAACAAGCTTTTATGAAGCTCAAAGAATACTTGGCGAGCCCGCCAGTTCTATGCAAACCCTAAGCGGCAACGCCTCTCAGGCTGTATTTTGCCATAACGGAGAGGGCAATAAGCGCGGTGCTCGTACAGGATCAAGATCAGGTCCAGAAACCCATCTATTTTGTTAGCAAGGTGTTGCAAGGCCTAGAAGTGAGGTATCAGGCCTTAGAGAAGGCGGCACTGGCAGTTGTATTTTCGGCGAGGAGGCTGTGTCATTACTTCCAGAGCTTTACAGTGTTGGTGATGACTGACTTGCCCATCCAGAAGGTTTTGAAGAAACCGGATGTAGCTGGGAGGATGGTGAAGTGGGCGGTGGATTTGTCGGAATTCGACATCAAGTATGTGCCCCGAGGACCGATCAAGGGGCAAATCTTCGCTGATTTCGTGGTCGAGCTATCTTCTGAAACCGCGCAAGATGACGAGGATGATTTTCGTTGGGTACTCTCGGTGGATGGGTCGTCCAACCAGCTGGGTAGCGGGGCTGGGGTTATTTTGGAAGGACCCAACCGTGTGTTGATAGAGCAGTCCCTGAGGTTCGCTTTTAAAGCAAGCAACAATCAAGCGGAGTATGAGGCTTTGATCGTCGGTATTCTTTTGGCAAAGGAGATGGGGGTAAAGGTGCTGATGGCCAAGAGTGATTCGTTGTTGGTCACGGGGCAGGTGACCGGCGAGTTCCAAGCCAAAGATCCGCAGATGGCGGCTTACCTGGAGTACGTGCAAGAGTTAAGGAGATCCTTTGTTTTGTTTGAAGTAGTGCACGTGCCAAGAGAGTAGAATGCCCGAGTTGACTTGCTAGCCAAGCTCGCCAGTTCGGGCAAGGGGGACAGACAGAGGACCTTTATTCAAGAAACTTTGAAGACACCTCGAGCATTCGTGGCAGATCACCAGGTTTTTCATGTTTGCAGGTCGATGGGAAGGACGGCGAGGAGCCATAGATCTTTAACACAAGAGACTTTGAGGACACCGAGGGTCAGAGCGCACCCAGCGGAAGAGGTAAAAACGATGCAAGTCTGCGCTATCCACGAACCAGATACATGGGTAACGCCATACCAGCGCTACTTGGCAGATGGCGTGCTCCCTATGGACTCAACAGAGGCCAGAAAGATAAAGAAGAGCTCCAGCAAGTTTACCCTCATCGATGGCGAGCTGTACAGGTTCGGATTTACACACCCTCTTCTTGTATGTGTACACGGAGAGAAGTGCACGAGAATTATGGCCGAGCTCCACGAA
Organism: Phaseolus vulgaris; assembly: GCF_051622355.1. Taxonomy (NCBI): domain Eukaryota; kingdom Viridiplantae; phylum Streptophyta; class Magnoliopsida; order Fabales; family Fabaceae; genus Phaseolus; species Phaseolus vulgaris. The sequence goes on along the minus strand of NC_143505.1, from coordinate 23,091,977 downwards.
GAGATTTGTGGAAGCCACATCGGGGGTCGAGCTCTGGCAACAAGGACTGTCCGCGCAGGATATTACTGGCCCACAATGAGGGAAGATTGCAAGAGGTATGCCCAGCGTTGCAAGCAATGCCAGCAGCACGCCGATTGGCACAAGGCGCCCCCAGAAGAGTTAAAGTCAATCTACAGCCCCTGGCCGTTCCACACGTGGGGAATCGACATCCTGGGGCCCTTCCCGTTGGCGATCAGGCAAATGAAGTATTTGGTTGTGGCGATCGAGTACTTCACGAAGTGGATTGAGGCAGAACCAGTAGCCCATATCACCGCGCACAAAATCCAGAGTTTCGTGTGGAAGAATATTGTGTGTCGTTTTGGTGTGCCCAAGCGTTTAGTGTCAGATAATGGGACTCAGTTCGCAAGTCACCTGTTGAAGAAGCTGTGCGAGGACATCGGGACAAAACAGGTGTTTGCTTCTGTGGAGCACCCGCAAACGAATGGGCAAGTGGAGTCCGCTAATCGGGTCCTGCTGAGAGGCTTGAAGAGGAGGTTGGAAAAGGGCAAGGGGTCTTGGGCTGAAGAGGTTCCCCGCATAGTGTGGGCATATCATACCATTGAGCAATCAGGAACCCATGAAACCCCGTTTAGCTTAGTGTATGGATGCGATGCGATGATTCCAGTCGAAATCAAGGAATGCTCGCCAAGATTCCAGAATTTCGTGGCGGAAGACTCAAACGAAGAAAGGAGAATGAATTTGGATTTGTTGGATGAGGTCAGGGAGGAAGCGCGGGTGAAGGCTGAGGCGGTGAAGAGAAGAGTTGAGCGTAAGTATAACTCCAGAATAAGACCGAGACAATTCAGAGATGGTGACCTGGTGATGAGGAAGGCTCACCAGTACGAGATGGAGAACATATTGTCGCCCAAGTGGACAGGACCATTCAGAATAACCGAAGCACTCGGGAACGGCGCCTACCGCTTGGAGACGCTGGAAGGAGGGGCGATTCCTCGCACTTGGAATGCCACCCATCTCAAGTTTTATTACAGTTAAGGCATTGTAAGTAGTAATTAACTCGAACAAGCTTCAGATGTTTCAGTTTAAACAATTTTTCAAGGGGGCACTCTTTTTCCCTAAGGAGGGTTTTAATGAAGCCACCCAATAAAGAAGGTTTCGAAGTTTATCGAAATTTCCCAGTTATTAAGTTTGCATGCTCATCATTTTATAAGTTTTCACAAAGGGACTTTTATCGCCCTTGTGTAGTTTTAAACAATGGTAAATCCAAGTCGCATGCATCCAGTACAAAGTTTTCAAAGTACGAAGTTTTAAGTCCTCACCGCCCCCCGGCGATCGGAGGCACAAGTATAAAACTTTTTGATCGCCATCTGGGGAGAGAGAGATCAAAAAGACCTCCTCGCCTCGAGCGAGTGTAGGTGAGAAAGATATCAAAAAGACCTCCTCTTCTCGAGCGAGTGTAGGCGAGAAAGAGATCAAAAAGACCTCCTCGCCTCGAGCGAGTGTAGGCGAGAAAAGATTAAAGTCCTCCTCGCCTTGAGCGAGTACAGGTAAGAGCAGATCACAAGACCTCTTTGCGTAAGCAAATTGAGGCAATTTGAAGTCCTCAATGCACCCAAGGGGGGAGGAGATGTAACCCCTGGGCAAGTCGAGGCATCAGGAAAAGTCCTTCTCACCCCCGAGTGAGTCAGGCAAGATGAAGCCGAAAAGTCAAGGGTGTTAATAATCTTAAGTATGGGAAAGGAGAGTTGGAGAAAAACTCCTTTCCCCTTGAGTGAAACACCAATATTGACCTAGTAAGACTAGTTAAATCGGAAGTTAAAGGGTGGTTAGGGAAGGTTCGCAGAGGACACCTCACCACCTAAATCATTGTTCTAAAACTCAGGGAGGTAGAGAAGGATCCGAAAGGCAGCTCTACCCCTAGATGAGGAAACAATGATTTAAGTTATCTCAGGTTAAAAACTCGGGAAGGTTGGGGGAAGATCCGGAGGGCATCTCTCCTTCCAGATGAGCAAAGATGAAATCATGTGATGGCCCCGCAGGGGACATTTTCAGTTAAAGAAAAACGGCATCGCCGAAAGCCCATGGCTTGGGACTGAAATGGAAAGAGCATTACACGGCGAGAGCCAGATCAGCAAAGTTTCAGGCGATAACCTAGAAATACACATGTCACTTGGCAGATCAGGCAAGCAAAATTTCAAATACTAAGAATGACCCGCGCCTACTGCCCAGTAAGTGATTTCGCGTCAAATGTTATTGCTATAGACTAACCATTTGTTCAAAGTTAAGCTAATTTCCGGAGAATTAAGCGTCAGTTTGTGCTAAGTTAATTGGGTTGAGTAAAAACCAACCAGTTATCAAGTGATCGCACAACATATAAAGCTAGAGCCACGTATATTCATGCATATCAAAACAATTTGAGCAAAATGAAAATTATTACATATAAATCAAAGTTAAGTACAAGAGGTTCCAAAGTGATAAAATTGAAGTGGCAGATGGGAGCAGTTAAGTTGGAGGCATAATCTTGTCATCCACCACTTCGTTGTACACAGAAAACTCAAAGAGGTCGAGATCAGGGAATTTGCAAGCAAACTGCTCCAAAGATGCTCCAAAGCCGGAAGTAAGAACTTGGGCAGCCTCAAGCTGAAGCTCGTCGATCTTTGCCTTGAACCCTTGTTCTCTTCATGAACTTGGGTGATTTCAAGTTGAAGCTCGTCGACCTTCTCCTTGAACCCGTTGTTCTCTCCGCGAACTCGAGTGATTTCAAGCTCAAGCTCGTCGGCTTTCTGCTTGAACCCGTTGTTCTCTTCACGAACTCGGGCAAGCTCGGTAGCTGTCTCACCCAATTCTTTGGCTGCCTTATCCCAATCTTGCTCGACTTTGCCCAGAAGAGTTTCCCGTTCGGTCGACCTTTTCTCAAGTTTGGACATTTTATCTGCGTCAGACCTTCGGGCCTCCTCCAGCTCTGCGTTTCGCTTCCTCATAGGAACGATTTTACTCTCCAACTCAACGGCGTCCTGAAGCTTATCATGCAGTTTTTTGCGCAATTCCTTCTTGTCATTACGCAAGCTTCGGAGCTCTTCGTTGAGAGCGTTTTCGATCCGCGAGAACTCTAAGCCTTGCATTATCATGTCGCATTTGACTTTCTGAGCTTCGGCTCTCGTGGTGCTTGCCACCTCTTGGTGGATGCGGCAATCGAGCTCAAGTTTGTCCAAGGAGCCTTTCAGCCCTTCGCCGATGATTTGAGGAAGGCATTCATCGGCCATGGCGTGTAGGCGCACGTTGAAAGATTTCAAGGCTTCTTGGAGGGGAGTTGGAAGGCCCGGTGTTGGAGGAGGAGGTAGGGGCTAATGCTCACCACCACCCTCGCAAGGTTGGATGGCAAGGGGAGCCTCGAGGCGTGGTGGTGAGGCTGGCAGTTCTACTGCAGCTTGGGACGAAGCTTGTGTATCAGCAAGCTGTTCAAGCGCAACTTCAGCAGCTGAGGTGTTGGAGGCGAGAACGTCCCCGGCGGACTCGAAGGGCATGGAGGCATTGGGGGGATTCTCGGTGTAGTCGGGAGGGGCGACCTCAACTGCTAGTGGCTCAGTTGCAACTCCCCTTCTCCTTTTGCAAATCAGCCTGTCCTCGGTGCTTTCATCCGCTTCCTCGTCGGATACAACCCTGGGGGCTTTCCTCTTAGCCCTTTTGGGTGGCAGTTTCTTTCGCAAAGCGGCGGGGAGAGCAACAGCATTGGACGGGCCAACTGGTGGAGACTGGCCTTGGGCAGCGGCGATCTCCGCGACGGAGTTTGGGACAGTTTGGGAGCCCGCCGCAAGGTTGTGGAGCTTGGCTATAGAGCGTAGCTCAGCCATCCTATCCTTCCCCAGCATCATATCTGCATAAAGAGGCCAACAGTTACCAGCTAGCACAAAGATTCGACAATGCACAGGAAGATAAGCAGTGTAAGACAATTCATGGAAAAAGTTAAAACCATACGCAAATCAGAACAGCAACATCAAAGTAAAGACAGGACGATGCAAGTTCGAACTAGGGGAACTCAAGGACTTAAGGACAAACCTATGTATACATCCAGTTGGCCTTCGAGAAACTCGTAGTTGATGATGGAGGAAGTAGGCAGAGTGACGTTGGAAGAGGAAACTCCTTTCCAAAAGTTGCATAAGTCCTTGTCGAGCTCCCCCATTTTTTCTGGCTCCCTGGCTTTCCTGAAGCTCGACTCTTTCTTTCCCTTGTTCACCCAGTACAAGGGAAACCCGTCGAGGAGGAAGGGGTCTCGGTTGTTGTAGCGAACGCGAACGAATTTCCCCTTCCAGTCCTTATAAGATTGCTGGAAGATGGAGAGGATAGACCTCCCAGCAACCCCGTTGAGGCTAACCCATAAACGATCACCCGGGTTCTTGGCCTCGAACAGGTAGAGGAACACGTCCACTGAAGCCGGATGTCCCAAGTGTGTGCAAACGATCTGGTAGGCCCGGACGAACACCCAACTGTTGGGATGAAGTTGGGCGGGGGCTATGTCAAGTTCGGTCAGGAGCTCCCTCTCGAAGCGGGTGAAGGGGAATCGGAGCTTGACTTTCTTGAACATTGTGGCATAGATGAAGCAGAAGGGGCCGTCGTCGCTCCCCTGGTTATCAGTGCAAATCAGCTCTCCAGGAGGACAAGGATGCACAGATACCTTTGTTGGGTTTATTAGTGTCTAAGTTCAAGAGAGGAGGGGTGAATTGAGCTTATAAAATTTTCGCAAGAACACAAAATTTTCAGTATACCAGAGGCGAAAAGAACAGATTGTTTTTACATGAAACAGATTGATTCTTAAGAGCAGTTTAGCACAATTTGAATTTGTTCAATATAAAATTGTGATCTATAGAGAATTATACCAGAATCAGATTAGCTTAATATTATGAGGATGAAGGATACAGCTATGCTTAGAAATCAAACAAATGTACTCAACACAAGGTTTTAAGGAGAATGATTCTTTCTCAGATTTTAATGATTAGACTGTTTGTTTACAGATCACTTAAACCATCATATACAACTGTCTTGTTTGTGATTAGAGAACTTTAACAAATCAGGAAGAACAGTTTTTACTTAAACCCATAATTAACAGATTCAATTTCAAAAGCACAGATTTAGTTCTTGACAGAATTAACCAAAACCAGAAATGAGTGCAGGGATGAAAAGAAAAGGCACACAAGTTTTTATACTGGTTCACTCATACAGAGCTACGTCCAGTCTCACCTTACCCCAAGGTGGAATCCACTAAAAAACAGTACCAATTACTTACAAACACAGCAGTTCTTGAACACTACAAGAACAACACAATCAATGCTGAAAAACCCTATTTCAGCACACCTTGCACTCCAAGAAACCCTATCAAGGAGTGACTAACACATACACCTTTACAAACCAGAATAAAGGAAAGATTACACCTGAAAAGAAGATGCAAGAACTCAAAACCAGTAGTTCAATTTGCTGCAGAACTGCACCAGCACCTTCACCAAGATCAAAGGTTTCCTAGAACAAGCACACTTGAAAATCTCTTTGGAAAACCTTTCAAAAATCTTTTGATCCTTCTTCTCACATGGAAAATGTTTGATCTCTGTCAAAAACGTAATTGCTCAGCACCTTTTCATGTGAGAGAGATTTTTCTTTATATAGAAAACCGTTTCTAACTTCTTTTCAAAAAACAGTTGAAAAGCAGTTATGAAAACAACAGATTCATTTTTGAACTTAACAGATTTATTTTGTGAAAACCGCCAACTCAGCTAACTGAAATAACTGTCTGAGTTGTACCTTTGGTGCCCTAACTAACTTGTGAAAAACCTTTCAGTTGACCAAAGAATAAACCTGTTCTTTCATAGTGAAACAGATTAAAAGATAGCAAACAGGCCAGCTCAGCTTTAACTGAAATAACTAACAAAGCTTTACCTGTGGTGCCCTAACAGAATTTTAGAAAAGCCTTTTAACAGAGAAGAATTAAACCGATTCTTTCTCCATAAAACAGATTTATTTTTTGTACTGATTTAAAACTTTTAAGAGCACTTTCAAAAGCTTTTCAAAAACCCTTTAACCACATCATGTGCTTGATCTAGACTTGGTTAGGCATCTAGGATGGGTCATACAGCAAAAGGCAACCTTACACAATTACAAGCCTACATACAAGATCATCTAAACCTATTACAAACTTCAAAGCAAACTAGCTATTTTTCTACATCAAACACACACAACACTAGGTAGAGAAGAGACTTCATCCATCTTCAACAATCTCCCCCTGTTTGATGGAGACAAATCCCCTTTGCACAACATAGTTTGATGATCACAATCTTTATTAGACTAGCTGTCAAAACCAGCACAAAATTTTAGACATAAAACCATAATAGAGCAGTTGTGAGTTTTGTGCTACCTTCATGTACCATGTAGCTTTTTGTGGCTGTTCTTCTCCCCCTTTGGATTCATCAAACAGAATAAAGCATGGGATAAAACATACAAGCCATTCATCACAGTTCAAACTATAAATCCAGTATTAAGTTCTATTACAAACCTCAATGAAATCAACTAAAAACCAGTGCAGGATAAAGACAAACAGATTAATTCCAAAATGTTCAACATATAAAAGCTAAAGACTTAGATATAGGATCACTTGTCATTGTAGTAGAGCTCAGCTAGCTGCACTTGAACTCCTTCAAGTTGGTCATCCAAGTGTTGAAACCTGGCGTAAGTCATTTCATAGTGTGCCTTCTGCTCATATGTGAGTGTGTCCAGCCTGCTTAGCTCTTGTCTTTCAAACATAGACAGAGGTTCACCTCTGTACTCAGGTTCCTCATATGCAACCATTGCATTTTGACTTGTAGCAGCAACATCTTCATGTCCAGCAGAGTGTACTGGTGATGCATCCATGTTCTGCACTCCATCAGCATTTTCTTCTTCATTTTCTGGATCAGCAGCTTCATTTTCAGCTCTGTTTGCAGCATTCCTTCTGAATACCCAGCTGTCATCTTCCTTTTGAAAACCCATCTTCAAGATAGTGGAGTTTTCTATTTCACTTGCTGCCTTTATGGTGTCATTTCTCTCATTTGTAGTGTCAACTTCAAAATAATCGATTAGCTTTGACACAAAAATAGCATATGGAAAACGATAGTCTGGTAACCTTGTGGATTTGAGCATGTGATCCACCATTGTACTCACCCAATTTACCTTGAGTTGGTTCATGATACAATACAGCAGAATCAAATCTTCTTCATGGAGAGTTGCATGATTACTTCCTCTTGGAGTAAGCTGCCAAGCAATGATGTAGGCAAGGAGTCTTGGAATGATTGTGAGATTTCCAACATGGAATCTAGCCACTGGTTCAGCAGGGTTTCTCACACAACTTCTGTAAAACTGCATCTTGTTGAAACCCTAAATTCCAGCAGTGTTACCTTTGCTTACCTTCATTCCAGAATACTTGATTCCTCCCACATTACTCCATATTTCTCTAGTAATCTTCAGCTTCACACCTTTTACATGGGAGACCAAATTTTTGCCATCTTAAACCAAGTTGCTGTAGAAGACTTTCACCAAGTCTGGATAGACATTTCCAGTCATTTCTAGGAAGTTCTTCAGCTTTTGATGCTTGAGCAAGGTTTTTGCTTCAGTCAGATTTTCTTCTCTCAACCAAGAGAATTCCAGCACTTTGGGCGCATTGACTTGCTTTCTGCTTGTCTCATGGATGTACCTTGTCATTGCTTCAGAATCTCCAGCAAACCATTTCTCCAGAATACCTTGGTTGCTACTGGACTGCTCCTTGGATTTCTTCCTTCTGTGTGATGAGGATGCCATGCTCAATCTGTTTTTCCCTACACCAGTTTATTAATATACAATTCTAGAAAAAAAATGCAGTACAGATTATCACTTAGAACAGAAATGAAAACTGTGGTGAAGCAAGTGTGAACCTGGACAGCTTATAGCACAAATGAGAAGGTGTGAGAGAAAAGCTGATTTGTGCTAGGTTTATATAGAATCATTAAAACAAATTTTGAAAATCATAGATTTTAAAGAAGAACGATTTGATCAGATTTTAGGAATTATGGGTTTTCAAGAAAAAAAATCAAATCCATCATATATGCTTCAGATTTTATTCCTATGGTGCAGCAGGTTCAGGTGTTGATTCACGTAAGAATATCTTGGAACCTGATTTTGGCAAACCAAATCTATTGCACCTCCACAATATCCAATCAGTTAGGATACCCACACACTAATTGCCATAGGCCTGCTAGTTAATAACCGAAAAAGCAGTCAAAGATAAAGTGAGAGAGAGAAAAGTAAATCTTTCTCTTTCCTAGTTACAGCTGTGATTTTTGAAACAGGGAACAAAACATGTTAAATCATAAAACAACAGATTGAAATTTTCACTGCAGAGGACAATTTAAGCTAATAATACCCAATTCATTTAGAAGAAAATAAAACATGTCATTAGCAAGTGGTTTAGTGAATAGATAAGCTAGTTGAAATTCAGTACCAATGAATTGTATATCACAAGTTCCATTAGCTATATGTTCTCTTAGAAAGTGATGTCTAATTTCAATATGTTTAGTCCTTGAGTGCATGACAGGATTCTTAGACAGATTTATGGCACTAGTATTATCACAATTTATAGGTATCTTGTTTAACAAAATTCCAAAATCACTTAGCTGCTGCCTTAGCCATAAGGTTTGAGCACAACAACTTCCAGCAGCTATGTATTCTGCCTCTGCTGTGGAGAGAGCAACACAAGCTTGTTTCTTGCAATGCCAAGAGACTAGACTTGATCCAAGCATGTGACAAGTTCCACTTGTGCTTTTCCTATCCACCTTACAACCTGCAAAGTCAGAATCTGAAAAACCAGTTAAATTTAAGGATACCTTGTTAGGATACCATAATCCAACATCCTTAGATCCTTGCAAATATTTCAGAATTCTCTTTGCTGCATTGTAGTGTGATTCCTTTGGATCAGATTGATATCTCTTAAGCAGTTCCTTGCAGTATTTTTCTTGGCTTATGAAAATTCCATCATTTAGTTGCTTAACTTGTAGTCCAAGGAAGAAATTCATTTCTCCTAACATTGACATCTCAAACTCACTTTTCATGGTTTTCACAAAGTCTTCACACATCTCTTCATTTGTGGATCCAAAGATAATATCATCTACATAGACTTGCACAATG